>NC_054539.1:42259631-42559631 GCF_017654505.1 Polyodon spathula | reverse complement strand
ATATTTAAACAAACACACTTTACAAAACAAAAGGCACATTGGCCAAAAGAAACAGACGAACAAACGCTGCAACAAGTAGTAATTTGTTTTTAATTCTCCTCTCCCATTCTCCACTCTGAAAACCCCAAACCTGAGTGAGTAATTTGTGCATCTGTAAGCTGTGCTGGGATTCAATTACTAATGAATCGTTCACTTGAATCCCAGCATGTGAACTAATTTGTCCAATCCCATGCCCAAGTACTACTACACCTTTATCTGCACATGAAGTGATTGTGCAATGCTTATGCCTAAATAGAAATATGCATTTTAAATCACCCATGCTACATCACCCACACTATACGTGAACCAATACATACACACCACATACAACATAACACACGAAAACTATGCACAGGGGCACCCTGCCACACATCCCCAGTAAGTTTCTGCTGAAAATACATAATCCTGAATTGTATGTATTAGTGATATTTTTCTCCAGTCTACAGCAAAGGCTTTGCCTTTCAAGTATGGAATGTAATCATTAACAAATGGGCATTTACCTCCTAAAGACCCGAAAACCTGAATAAAATATATCGACGCTACTCGCAGCACAAAATGACAGTGCTCACAGACCTTCATGTCATTTTTCCTTTCAAGAACTGCCTGACAGGACAGCCTATTCATACACGTACTTATTCCTTACCAAATACAAAATGTAATCATTACCTAATAGGTATTTATCCTAAAGACCCTGATAACCTGAATAAGGTATATCAAAGCTGATGCAATCGTGCCCGCCCTCGAGAGCATAAGTGGACTGCAGACAGGCATAGTCATCATTTTTCCTTTTATCCTAACCTGATGGGAGAGACTATGATCTTATATAAACCACCAGGGTGGCCTCAGGTCCCCGTCTTCATCAAGTAGCCCACAAGATGTTGCTCTGGGCGCACGATCACCTCCTCTCCCTCTGAGCAGTGCACCTGCCCGGGGTAATAAACTGGCCAGTGGACCTCCTCTCATGGGGAGTTGCCAGCATCTCAGAGTGGAGGCTTCACCTGGAGGTGGTGAATTGACAACAGAACTGGCAGACGGCACAGGTGTCTGTGTTCTTGTGCATATTTTAGCCTTTTAGTCTTGTTCCCCTTTCTTAACAGAGGTATTCTTACTCCAACACATCCTTTAAGTCCTAATTTCAAGAGTGACCTTCGTACTGTTGATTTGATGGACGAAAACACTTGTGCCTTCTGACAGTTCCTTTGTCATTTCAAGGTTGTATATGTGTATGTGTTATTGTTTGGCTGCCTGGATGGGGAAGCCCCAGCCACACAAAAACCTCATGCAGAGGAAGACCATCTCGGAAGTTAATTCATTGATTAATTGTTGCTTAACAGGAGATGGTCACCTGTATAAAAGCATGCAGCTTTCTGTGCTTAGTGTGGAATGTGGAGTGTTTTGGAGCTAGAGCAAGAGAGCGAATGGAAAATGAAACTAAACTAAAATACAAAAGGAAGGGTCAGTGAAGGCAATTACCCAGTTTGACCTTAGGTCTGTTTTATTTTATGTTCGAGCCTTATGTTTTGTACAACCATTTATTTTTGCTCTGTGAGCAGTGTTTTTCTGTTTGAATACGTTTCTTTTTGAATGAAAATAAAAATAGCGCTGCAGTGTGCTTTGCACCCGACTTACCTGAGTTTGCAGTTCATGCTTCTGGCCTGAAGTCACCACTTAGCCACCCCTATCACACAGACATGTTTAACCTGCATGAATACCGTCTTTGTTTACAAACACGATCATTAAACTGTTCTATTGTTTACTCGTTATTATCATCATTGTCACTTACCTAACCATTACAAGTAAAGACTGAACGTCAGCATTACCCCTTCTCTTGGAAGATTACCAAACATAATAAAACCCATGTCCCACATGTATAGCTACAGCAATTCCATTAAGGGAAGCACCCTAATCGAAATACATCAGTACAGAGTCATATATCAAATACACTTTGCTGAACAACATGCACAATACATAAACCAATAATTAATAAATAAAACCAAGAATAACATTAACAATAATAATAACAGACATTGGAAGATTACAGCAGGGTCTTACCAGCACACAGTACATCAACAATCTTAATATCTGTGGATGAGAACAGTATTTTATGTGTGTGTAAGCAAGGAGCTAAAAGAAATGATCTGCGTTTTAATGTAAAGACGCACACTTCTGTAGCTGTGTACTGTTGCAGGCAAAATAAACAATGGTAGCTAAGTCACCAGCATTATAGATCATTATTAATATCCACAATCCTACGGTTTTTATATTTATCGCTTACTAAATAACAGGAATAAAAAGTCATTGTGACATATTAAGCTTAATTATGAATGCACTGCAGCGCATATATTATGGGAAAGAAACAAACTGAATGTTAACCCGCTAGATTTGTTTTAATTAAATAATTTGTAATTAAAGTTGAATGATGTAGAAATAATTACCGTTCAATATTGACCCACTGCCGTGCTGGCTAGCAGAGCATTCCCTTTTCTATTTACCTTTCGCAGGCATAGGAGTATTGGAGTGTCTACATAATCAACTTGTTCAGGTGATACGAAAAGGCGGCCCCTGCTTTGCGTTGTATATGTAAAGGCCGGTTTGGTACTGCATTTCAGGCCCTGAGCCACATCGAAATAGTGTCCTAAATCTAGGACGGTCCTGGGCTGCCTTTTATTTTCTGGAACGTTCACATATGAGAAAATCGCAAGTGTGAATGGGGTCTTATACATTTCTGTTTTAAATGTGTATAAAACACAAAGCACAGACAATGACAGTACTTTATAAATTATAATATTCAACTCTCGCAATTTGCGCTCGCAAATTATGTTCATTGGTCCATATGGGGGAACGGCTTATTATATCCTGCAAGTGTGCATGTTTTGTTTAAATGCTTACGAAGTCGTGTACTGATTTACAATTTCTGTAGTTGCAGGCACAGACTTTTACTAAATGCGTTTGTAATACACCCTGCAGTTATGGTTTCCTTTTCAAAATGTTTTGCTTTGTGCGCTCCTGGTGGAATGAAAAACATTGTAAGGTGAAGTGGAATGTTTTGTTTAAGTTCATTTTTGTTGTTTTTTCTCAGCTGTATTATTGTCATATCAAAATAACATTCCATAGACTATTATGAGTTATGTAATGCAATATTGACAGTGCCCAAGTTCAGAGATTGTTGTAGCCTCCATTTCGAAACTTCACAAATTACGCGAGGCATTGATACAGCTGCACTGATTCACAAACTATTCTAGTACGGCATTCATCTCTACGGTGCTAATAATATTAGTTCTACTGCTGCTGCTGCAGTAAGTTTGAGTAGGAAGCATTTTCTACTGTCTTTAAAAGTGCCGTCGTTTCTTTAAAATCGTCTATTGAAACTAGAAGACCAAATCAAGATCATACTGGCGAGACTGTGGTTAAGGAAATTGACTACCCATTAAACCAGGATCCTGTACGTTATGGCTGTCACTACACAGATGTTCTAAATGTTCTAGCATGTTCAAGTTGTCATCCAGATTGTCTTGCCATTACTGTATGAGACTGTATATCACATTCCTTTCCCATTAACAATAATGTGAAAAATAAACTTGTTTAAAGAACGCTCAAATTAAGTAATGCAATGTACACCTTGACTATTTATTTTACCATTGGCATTTTAGTAATAAATAATACCGTACCATAATAATGCAAGACTCTTTGTTAATACCGTATATTCTGTTTCAAAGCGCCCCTTATATACCTATTAATTTAAGAGAAATATAAATGGCCTTTTTTTTTTTTTTTGCTGGTTACATGATGCGCTGCATCTGAAGATCATTTTCCACGAAAAGCGGTCGAGTGCTGCCCTCTGGTGTTTAATGGGAGGAAAAAAAACTAGTTGAATTTAACTCGGTCAATACAACTGTTTGTTTTTGCCGAACAATGATTTGGATGTGTTTGTTACATCTGAACAATTTTATCTTGATTACATTTAAAAACAAACAAACAAAAAAAGACCTGTGTGCAATTTATTACTACGTAGTGTGAACGTACTGAACAATTAAACACACAACGTGATTTATATATAACAGGATGTTGTTTAATTTGATACAAAACCAGGCATTGTGCACAATCCAGTTTGTTTAATTTCTCCATTATTGAACACTGCTAAACTGCAGCAGTAAACGGTTATAACAGAAATAATGATTTCAACTATTGTTAAATATACAGGACAGTGTATTCACCATTTTAATGATCCAATTATGTACATTTTGTTGATGAAGTATCCCAACAAGGTTAATTGAGTTTTAAGGAATTATGACACTTAATGTGACAATTTTCATTCAATATAAACTATTTGATACTAAAAAGGTTCAGCTGGCTGTACCCTATCAATATCAAGTACAGTGTACTGTTCAATCCATTTCAAAGGGTTCACAGATAAACTTTAAAATAGTCCTTATTAGCAACAAATTAAGCCTTGCCAAAATGTATTTAATACTTTATTGTTAATAAAAGTAATTAGTAATGTGCCTCTGTTGATTAAGCTAGCAACAATAATTTGTAACTCAGGTTTAAATCAATCAAAAATAAAGTAAAGTTAACTAAACACAATCCATAAACCAGAACTAACCAACAAACAAATCAATCAAAAAGTACAAAAGTGTGAAACTGCTTGACAATTTCCAATATTGCATTTTCTAAAACATAAAAAAAGATTCCTTTATCAATTTAATGTAACTTGTTTAGCCCAGTTTAGTTTACATGTGTTAGAGCCCCAAGCTCGTATACTGTCTGTAGAAAAAGCACTGAAAGTCTCAAACCAAGGTAACTTGTATAGAAAATCCTCTTAAAAGACAGAAGCAAACAGGGTTCCTCTTCTAACTGTGCGTAAGGTATGCAGTACTCACCCAGCATCCAATCCAAACCAAACAGATTAACTAAGCCATTCAGGCTGTGTATTTCATAAAGAAAAGTATTATCTAAACAGTTCCCTCAAACTCAAAAATAAGTGGTTGTAAAATAAAAAACAAAAGGAAGAAAAAAAACTTGCTTCCTCCACAGAGAGTTTTTGTTTTGTTCTCCAAACCAGCTCTCTTAATTGCCCCTCCCCCAGCCAAGTTTCTTAATTGGGCAATAGGCAAGCAGTAGTAGTTCTCTTTTTTTATTTATCCCAACCCCCCCCCTTGCTCGAGGGGGGGGGGGGTTTGATCCATCAGCAAAAAAATATATATTTAGATTAAAATTAGACTTATTCTAATTTTAGTCTGTAGCTATGCTAAACAGTTGTGGTGATATCTCAGGACATTGATACAATTTTCTTTAAACTTATTTTTGTTAGTTGTTTTTAATTTCATTAATCACAATCACAATATTACTATCACAATATGGCATGGAGCATGTGTGTCATTGTGGGACATTACCATTCTCGGGTGGTAGGAGTGGTTGAGCATTATGACTTTGAAGAATTCTATACAAAGATGAGAAACACTTGCTTTTCAGGCACAGACTGGCAGCACCTGACCAGAATAATGTGCTAAAGATTTGCATTAGTTCTGCCAGAGTATGCAATGTTCCATAACAGCAGTTATGAGCCTTGGACCAAAAGCTCAGAATTTCTTACAATGGACCCTTCGCTGATGTTATTAATGTTAGCAATGTATTTTGTTGAAAACAATTATGTTTGAAATGCAGCCTATGGTTTCCTCTTGGATACACTGAAGTCTGAAAAGGTCTTTTTAATCGGGTTCACTGCTGATAATAAAATTAATTTGAAATTCATTATAAATGAGACTGTGTAAATGTAGCTAGCTCTGTCTTGACTTGTTATTATATTTGTTGAGCACCTTTTTATGTTATTGTCTAAGCCTTCCAATTAAGTCAGTGCTATGATCAATGCACCTTTTTTCAACAAATAAATTTCCCTAAATGTGATAAGCCTACAAGTTAATTTTTTCTCTTTTATTGAAATCATTCACCTAGCAAATTACTTTCAGCCATAGGCTGAAGCATCAATTGAATGTGTTTTCATCAGCAGATTAATATAGAGTAGTACAGTTGCATGTTAGCGTTGAACTATTCATAAGGTTATAAACACATAGTGCAAAATATGAAATTAGCAGACAAAGATTTGACTCATTGGAATCGCTTTCTGTGTTTTGGTTTGAGAATGCAATGCAGAATTAAATCATTTCCATCTGTCTGTTGTTTTTTGTATTCATTCTTAAAACACTCATTAATAAATTCTAAAGTAAAATTAAAACAACCATTTCGGCTATTGTTTTGCAACACTCGACCTCACTTACCATGACTTAAATATCTTTGAATATGTTATGTGGCCTTGATGTGACAATTTTCACTGGAGACACTGAAATCATGATACTGAGCTACTGAAGTCATGATACTGAAATACTAAATACATTTCCCTAAATGTGAAAACATCTCTCCCAGGTTTGGTGTGTGATGCTCCCACTGCCACTCGCTTTAAATCAACTCTGAAGATCCACCTCTTCTCTTTTGCTTTCCATCCTCCTTAAGCCTGATATCTGCTATTAGCTGCTGCTTCTATTTCACATATTATGTTAATAATATGTACTTTCCACTGTATTTAATGTATTATGCATTGTTTTGTATGTTTGTATTGTTTTACTGTATATCATGTTTTATGCATTTCTCTGTTTTTGAAGTATTAGGGATTTTTTTTGTATTTATTGCATCTTGTAAAGCACTTTGTGATGGTGTTCCACTATGAAAGGCGCTATATAAAATAAAGATTAATTGATAAAATCATGTTATTGAGATAATGAAATCATGATACTGAGATACTAAAACCCTGTGTGGCAGGCTGGTGAGTGGATAGAGGCCCAGAGACAGTCTGGAGTTCAAAAAAATAACTATTTTATTATAAACACAAAAATGAAAGGGCACAAGGGCCAAAACAAAGCAATTTAAACACAAAATAAACCAAAAATACACTCACAAAAATAAAGGTTTCCAGGCTGGGCAATGCCTTCACGGGATTCAAAACATTCAAAAATCACAAACACCAAAACACCAACCTGCTTCCTCAGCTCCCTCCTCCTAAATGAAAAGCAGAGGCCTCCTTTTATGTCAGGTGGCTGGGGGCTGATTGATCGTTAATTAAACTAATCATCTAATCAACCCCAGCCACCTGAACACAATGAACCAAGGCAGGTAGGGGAATTTAATCCCATCCCTGCCAATTTCTAAAGAGCAGAGCTGTGCTCTGCCACACCCTGATACTGAGATACTGAAATCATGATACCAAGATACTGAAATCATGATACTGAGATACTGAAATCATGATACTGAGATACTGGTCACGTCCTGATAGAAATGACTGACTCAATCATTCTTTTTAAACTGGTTAATGTCACCTTGCTCCTGCTGTCTGATGAATATACAATTTCTCCTCAGAAGCACTCTAAGTTTATCAGTGACCCACAATCACAATAAATATTCAGGAATTACCAAACATACTGCATGCAGAACTAATCCTGAAAGAATCCTGTAATCATAATCCTATAATCAATTGGGTGGTGGTAGCTCTAACATACAAAACTGAAAAAGGGTTTGACTGTGGTTTTTTTAGGTTACATAACCAAAAGTGTGGAGTCTAGGGAAGATATTTTAAGATTATATAATGGTTAGTTAGAGCCCATTTTGAATACTGTTCTGGTGAGCTCACTATAACATTTTTTTTTAAAAAGATATTATTGTACATGAAAAGGTATAGAGAAGGGCAACCATGCCAAGACTTCTATGACTTTCCACCAGTTTTGGCTACCGCCATTGTAAAATAAAGACCAACTCTCCTGTCCAGTTTTTCTGCATTGGATAATGATCTATTAAGTGATTCCAAGAAATGTAGTAAGTGCAGTATAGACTAGACATTTCAGGCACTGGACATTTATTATTACTACTTAAATTCAATATAGATTGTAATGCAATTTCATTGGTTTTTTTTTTTTTGGGGGGGGGGGATACTATACTGTAGACATATTTACCATGAAGTTTTAAAGTAGTCATATATCGATTATAAATGCTTGTATCATTACATTACAGTGCTGTACCTCGTACTACAGGTGTATACAACCATGGTTAAAATACATCATCACTCCCATACACTTTATCTTACACTTTCCTTTTGGCACATAGAGCCCCCTTGTGGCCACATTTTTTAACTGCAACCACTGTTGGCTTTGTCAACTTCTGCAAAGTAGTTCTTTTTGAATAACCGGTTTGCAAATAATGCATGCATTAATGAAAATAAAATAGAATTTACTGTATTTCCAAATCAGCATTGAAAAGTTGTCAGCTGATTATAATTCTGTGCACAATTTAAACTGATCTCATTTACCACCAGTTTTTGCCCCACTCACCTAGCTGTACATGTAGCATACATGGTTTATAACTGAAAATAAAATAAAAACGATTGTGTACATTGCTAATTGCAATTTTCCTAATTCTTGATTTCATGTCCGTATTAAAAAGATGTTATGCCGAAGGTAATTGGCTACTCTTATAATTATGCAGCATGACTGTAAGATGACCAGTCCCTACATAGGTACTTTAAGTTTTTGACCTGGGTGACCTTCCATGGAATACATAAACAGTACATGTTCTAAGTAAATGTAAATGAACTACCCAATTTTTACATAGGCGCTGGTAATTTTACAGTAGTATATGGAAGGCCATTAAAACTTATTATTTAGTACACATTCTAATTTGACTTTAGTATGTGTAGTGATTATTACACACACTAATTTGGCCAATAGGATCACTGAAAATGAAACGAGAACCAATGAATTTAAAGAAAATAGTAAGTGCAATAAATTATCCAATTAAAAGTTGACTTACATCTGCCATTCCCGCCCAATTCGTGGTGGTATATGGACTTGACATTGGGTAAAGTGCAATGAAAGATGGATAGACCAGGACCCTGCGAGATGAGCATCAGCCAGCAGTTTCAGAGCCTTAGAACTTGCTTTAATTCAGTGGTAACCTCACTGTAACTAATATGTAATTTTAAAAGTGTTGAAAGATCTGACATTGAATCTACTATTAGCTGCTATTGTCTGTCTCAAGAAGTCCACAGCAGTTAGAAAATCTATATTTGCACCTTAGAATAAAATCTCTCCCTGCCATGATTTGTAATTTTCCTTATTCTTCTGTAAAATGACCAGCCACTGCATAAAAAATGCATAGTTGATTTAAATTTACTTAGATATATGTATTCTGATTGGTCCCAATTAATATGTGTACTCACATAGCCCTGGTTCCCTAAAAGAGAAGACAACCACCAATGACATTCTGTATGGGGTATGCCTGGCCAAGTGGGTAGATATCGCTGAGCTCTCTATATCAGAGCTGCCGGTAGGCCTCTTCCTGGGATGATGCACTCGGTCCCGCCCACTGACGGAATTAAAACCGAAGCCATTTCTCTTTATCCATTGAACTTGTGAGGGCAACCGATGCGACCTCGCTGTTGGTGATCGTCTTCTCTTTCAGGGAACCAGGGTTACGATTTCCATTACATGAGAGTAGATGTTAAAGCTTCATGCTGATTTGAACTCCTCTCTCACCAAGATAAGCACCAACTAAGACGTAGCTTTGCAGTAAACTAATGTGATCCATCGGCATCTCCATCCATTTGTGTTTCTTTCCATCTGATGATGTAGATATCCTTCTGTCTGGTGTTGATTGCTGAAGTGTAATGCTGGCTCCAGGGTTCAGCTTATTTTCCCTCCCCAGCGCATCAGCACACACAATGGCAGTGATGCTGGCTCTGTGGGATCAACCACAGTGCAGTCTCCATAGAGCATCAGCATAACAACCATCTGGATTGAGCTAAGTAGGGTACATCTCTGGGGTCTTCAAGTGGGCAATAGCCAGCATGGGGCAAGAAAGTGTGTCGTGACTTGTAGTCAGACACCAAATCTGGAAATACTTCCACTGGTACGCATACAGCGACCTAGTGGAGTCTGCCCTAGTGCTCTATAGAGTAGCCACCACCACGTCAGATAGCCCTAGGGCTGTCCAGCGGTCCCTTTCAGTGCCAGACCTATAACTGGAATCTGGCAGGTTCTGGATGCCTCCTGCCTTACTCTCTCAGGGCTGGCCTCGTAAAAGCTGACATAGAGTCGAGAACCATGTTCTCCTGGGTCACCGAGGGACCACTAGAAGAAATGTCACTTTCTCTAGCCGGACCTTCTCCAAGAAGGCCGGGAGTAACACTATTGGCAGGAATGCATAGAGGAGCATTCTGGGCCATTTGTGCAGAGGTGAGAGGATATCCTCCATCATCTCAGGGCTGCTGAGCACGTGCGAGACACCGTCAGACGACGGTGTCTGTTGCGCTTCGCGTGTAAATTGAATGTATTGAGCCACGCTTTGAGTAGCAGACCCTGCTCCATGGCTGGTAAGGCTGCGGCCATCAGAACCAACAGTTTTGGGAAACGTACAAGGGGATCTTCGATCCCTGTTGACAGGGAGAGACAACCCTCAATAGCTGCTACTCTGTCGTCCGACAGGTATGAGCGCATTGTTTAGTACTCTGATCCCCTGCAAGTCAAGGGGGCCAGGATAGCGTCTATGCACTTTGAAAATCTAGGTGGTGCCAGGGAGAGGCCGAACGGCAGCATGGAAAACTCGTAACGCTTCACTCAAGGTGAAGCTGAGATACTTTCTGCGCTCTGGACGAATGGGAACGTGAAATACGCGTCCCGTAAGTCCACGGTGGTAAACCAGTCGCCTTGTTGGACGGACTGGAGAATGTGCTGATTAGTCAGCATTTGGAACCTAATTTTCTTTACTACAAAATATCTCAAGTAGAACCCCTCTCTGCAGGAGGTGAAGTCTATGAGACGGATGGCTCACTTGCACAGCAAGGCTGCCACTTCCTCTTTGAGTACTAAGACCTGAAGAGAGTCCAACATGAAGTGTGTGACTCCTCGGAGGAGAAGGTCCTAAATGGAATTGCAACGCCTAACCGTGTACGGTAGCGAGCACCCAAGTTTCTGAGGTGTAAGCGCGTCAATATTACAGCTGCTGTACAGTAAAGGGGGTCTGAAGCCATAGGCCCTCTGGGCTTCTGCTGAGGCTGGGGCGGAGCTCTCTGAGGTGGCTGCCTAGAGCAATGGCCCTGGAATTGCCTGCTGGAACGCTGTTGCGCGGAAGAACCATTGCCCGCTTTCCTGGCGGTCTGTGGAGGGGCTCAGTTTTCTGTCACCGCTGAGGCTTGTAGGTGGTGCCTTAGGTCACCCAGCGGGGTCGTGGGTATTGGGACCGTTCTTGTGACGGTCCTCGCCCAAGGGGCTTGCCAGTGGTTTGACTTACTTCATGCCGGAGCGTGAGGAGAGAGCAGAGCAGCCACCTGCTGAGATGCCTGAGATGCCTCGCACTGCCGGAGTGAGCACTGTAGGATCTCCTCCACAGCTGGACCAAATGTACGCCAAGGTGATATCCGCCCGTCTAATAACGCTGCCATATCTGCATCAGGTACCCTAGCTTGCGACAGCCATAGCTGTCTGCGAGCTACCACCAGGCTTTCCAAGCTTCGACCTAGGGCTTGCCCTTGAAGGACGGACATCTGGAGCAGTGTACTAGATATGAGGCGCAGCCCCGTGGCCACCGGTTCTAGGAGCAGGGTTTCTGAGATCATGCCATCCAGGTACGCGGTGAGAATACTCACTGTGTTAGCTAGGCAAGTTGCCTGCGCTTCAGCTGCACAAGCCCTCTTTAGGTGTGTCTCCGTAACCCTACATTGAGGGTTAGGGCACATGGGGCCTCTGGGTCATCCACCCACTGGTGGAGCCTTAACAAAGGCCGCAATGGTAAAGTCAACTGGGGGGGAAACTGTGGGAAGGGTTGCAATGCAGGACCTGTTGCCTCTGTCCGGAATATGAAGTGGTGGGGCTCAAGCACCGAGGGGCACCGTGTGCCATGCTTACCACTTGCACCAGGCACAGAAGCACTGAGGTGCTATGCACCAAGCACCGTGCACATCACGTGCACTGAGCACCGTGTGCACTGAGCACCGCATGCACCGGTTGTATCGAGGCACCGTGCGTATCATGCACCATGTGCACCTTGCGCACCGAGCACAGGAGGCTGAGGGAATCACTCAAAGTGGGTATGCAGCAAGGCCTAGCCCCGTGGGGGAACTGTGCTCTCCCAAAAAAGAAATAGACAATCAATCACAAGGTGACTGCACAGGCAATCACACGACAAACCCTAAAAGCTAGAGCAGCCTACAATGCAAGCGAGGAGGCTGCTGAAAGACAGAAGACTCGAAATAGAGAGTCAGTGATTCCAGGAAAGAGGCAAGCCAGCTTTCAGCATGAATGCAATGGAAATACACTTGACTCAGAAGCTCTTCTATCAATACACTCAGCTCAACACAGAGGTCTTACCATACCGTCTTGAGAAGGAAAAAGAAGAATGGCTTCTTCAGGATGACGGTTTTAATCCCTCGGTGGGCGGGACCGAGTGCGTCACCATAGGAAGGGGCCTACCGGCAGCTCTGATATAGAGAGCTCAGCAATACCTAACCAATGGGCAGGCATATCCCATACATAATGTCATTGGTGGTCGTCTTCGAATTGAAAAAGAAATAACACAAAAATGCTTAACATTAAAAAAACAGTCCTGCTACAGTAACAGGCACAGTTTACAGTGCCTCTGGGTTTCTGATTGCATCATCAGTTTCAGATTTTTGAAATCCATAGATGGAAACATCCAGTTTTCAAGCCAATTGGTTTCATCACTGCCCTTCTCATATCCACATTGACATTTGACACATTATTTCCCTTTCCAGCGCTTCGTTCCCTGTTCTGCATACCAGACTGTCAGAGGGATATGTACTGCATGAAACAAATTCAAAAGAATATCTAGATGGATTTATCTTTTAAATAATTGACAATTTTATTGTAATACCAAGCAAGTTAACAGCTGAACAATGTCTTAGGTTGTGTTAACACCATTAAAAAATGTAATTTGGTGCCACCAGCCAAGTTAGCCTTTAAAGTTAGTCTCAATTGTGTCTTAATCAACACAGCCATATTTAAATCGCTAAGGATGTCACAGTATACTGGTTTTGCGGTAAACCGCTGTATAAACTGCCACGGTTTTGAAACCGCAACCATTTTTCTATACCACAATTACTGAGTTCACAGTATCAATGCGTTTGTCCATCGGACAGCCGCACTGACATTTTGGGGTTTTGTTTGTTTGTTTCCCGACAAAGTTGATGAATGAGCAAGACAGGTGATGCAGCAACAGTTCCAGCCAATTGCCGTGCGGGTGCTGGCATTTAGCATTTCAACCAATTGGCACTAAGCAATACTATGCAAGGGCGGCCGTTCATAGTTTCAAACTATCGCGGGTCGCATCAGCACCTGCTGCGAGAGACGACAATTACTGTATTATGCTTTCACTAACGGATGTCGGATGGCAAACCTTAAAAATAAATCTCTAACTTATAGATCACCACATTTAAAACAATCAAGAATACACATATTTTACTATGTTTTCGAAGCAGTAGTAGCTGAGAGAGATAATAAACCAAATCTATTAACACTAACACTACACATTAATTGTGATTTGTTTAGATCTGTAGGTGAGCCTTTAAAACACTTTAATCAACTTTTTTCTATCTTATCTTTTGCATTTAGATTAAATATTGTTGAATCTTTTGAAATCTTTGAAATGTGTTTTTAAGGTGTTTGGGAACTTTCTTCTTCTTATTCCATGGATCAGACCATATAGAAACTAACTGGAAGAAAATAACCAAACAACTTCTCTATACGTATTGAGCCATAATATGCATTAGGTGCTAATGATTTATAAGTAGCAGCAGTTGCCTTTACCATAAGCTTTATTTTTTCAAAATGACTGTAAAATTATTTGAATACGCATCATCTAATGCTTCACTTTTTTCTTCTTCAAATACATGTTCATTGTTAATATTTTGCAACCTATGTTTTAAATGTGATAGTGATTCATTTACTAAATCACTGTTGCTTTTGGTCCCTAATATTATACATACCTCATAAAACATCACTGACTTCCTCAAGAGTTTTAGAATTTAGGAAAAGGCTGAAAATATACATTCCAACTTTGTGTCTTTCATCTTTCCCACTGTACTGCTTTTTATAGATTTCACTGGCTTGCTTCATCCTTTACAGGATCTAATGATGCAGAACTTTAAATCTGTAACCTCAGCTACACCATTTATAATGCCCCAACAACGTTGCAAATAGCTTTCTATAGACTCAGAGTTAAAAACCTGCAGGGATGCCTGAAGCAAAACTATTGACCTATCGCTATTAATTTGAACAGGAACAGTGTTATGTTTGAAAATGTTTCTCTTATAATCATGAGTAACTGTAGAAGGTGCTCAACTGCACTCTGTGTGTGCTCTTCACTGGTACACAAGAGCTGACACTAGAGGTGGTGTTGGACCACACACAGAAATTTCATAATAGAGAATTATTTTTCTAGTGTATTGGGATTTTATAAAACCTCTTGTGGCATCCCAAAAAGCAGGACTGCAACGTGTCAGATCATACCAAAGCCGTATTCCTTCTTCTGTGAAACATTTCACTTTCAGGGGAACTGTCTGGATAATACGGATAAACCCTTTCAAGCGTGTGCTGTTATTTTACTTAATTATTTATGTTTTATTTTCCCAACTGTCTCAAATCAGGGAGGCACAGTGCTTGTGGAAGCAGTCTTTACACAAACATATCCAACATATATGGTTTTCCTAAACAATTATGTTTTATAGAGAAATTGGCTCATGTGACCCACTGCTTCAAAGTGTTACGGGTAACTTTTCCAATTACTATGAATGTAGGGTGTGGTAACCAATTTTCACAGAACTGATGCCTTATTGGACCAAAGCAGTTACTTTTCTTGTGTTTTTTTTTTTTTTTTTTTTTTTTAATATTCCCACTTTTTTATTGATTAGAAAAAACGCTACTGTAGTATAATAGAATAGACTGAAGTCTGTTAAAAGCATGGGTGTGTGGTGTGCAAGGTATTGTACAGTCAGGGAGCGCAGTTCACATCCTGGCTGTAAAGTCACTCGTGTTCTCTGAATGGACACTTTCAGGGCTGGCTTTGTCCTCCAGTGGCTGGTAGCTTGCTTACATCCACTCTCAAGTTCCTCGGTGTAAATAGGAGGCTGTGTGGTCCAGTAGTTAAAGAAAAGGGTTTGTAACCAGGAGGTCCCAGTTCAAATTCTGGCTCGCTCACTGACGCATTGTGTGACCCTTAGCAAGTCACTTAACCTCGTCTTTCAGGCAATACACACCCTAGTCTCTGTAAGTCGCCTTGGATAAAGGTGTCTGCTAAATAAACAAATAATAAAAAAATTGGCTTGGATCAGAGGACGCCCAATGATCTTCAGTTCTCCTGAGTTGTGTTTAAAATTGCTGTGTTGAGGGATATTCTAAATTGGGTAGAAAAGTCAGGGGTAAAATAACTGGGCACTCTAAATTAAAAGAAAAAAAATAGAATGAAGACATACCTTACCCAGCAATTTCATGGTGACAGAGCTCAATCTTTATTTTGGATACTGCAATGTGGTACTGTGCAAAGATCATTTGTATGATACAAAACTTAAACACTAATGTCAATCCAAAAAAAAAAATCTTCACAACTGCGGTTTGATTTTAGGTTTCATGACTATTCTGAAGGTGAAAGGATTACTTTGTATCATCTGTTAAAGGTTCCAGGTTCTGATTTAAAACTCACATACACAAGCTCAAAGGTAAATAAATTAAAATAGATAGCGATTGGAAGGCACTGCAGTTGTACTCCATTGAAGATGGGGACAGCGTGCTGGTGCGATGGTTCTGAAGATGGGACCAAGAAAACTAAACAGAGCATCTACCATTGTGGAAATCGCATCTGTCTGGGCCTATATTGCATCCTGCCATCAGAAACTGAAGACATTGTACCGGTAACATGAAATGTTGCCTCACAAATCACAAAGCTTGTCTTCTCACACCTTTTGGCAAATTAGTATCTAAATGTAAAGATTCATGCAGCTTACAGTAAGCCACACGTCGCTTGATTTGCATTATTTCCAATAGGCCTTTAAAGCTACGCACAGGTATACATTGTTGGTCTCCATTAGCTATAGCCATAGCTTGTGTTGATTGTTCCCCAAAGTTGATTATAGGGACACAAGTTTCTTGACCTCTTGAAACGTGTTTCCACTACAGATCCAAACAGTCAGGTATTAAAATAATCCAATTTTGGCTAACCTAAAGAGTACATGGTGCAAGGTAGGTGTACAGTTGTACCAGGATTACCTACACCTCTGGTGCATTTTGAGACGCAGCGAAGTGTCTTTACCCAATTGAAATGCGGCTGTTTCCATACAACGAAAACTCTTCATGTGTGTTACTGTGCTTTTTAAAATATTCTATTGCGTTTATGAATTAGGACTATGTGATTGTATTGTTGGAATCTTTTTCAGCCTGGACATTTTAAACTTCTAAAATGTTTAAAAAATGTAAACTGTTGGGGCACCACACCTTTAGATTCTTGTTTATTTTAATTGGAGGAATACATGCCCATTGTGTAACATTGCCAAATATATTCTAAATCACTTGGCAAATATTCTGTAAAAAAAGTAAATTCCAGTTTTGTGAAAGACTGCTGGGCTTGCTGCTGTGCACATTCCTAGTAATCTATTTCAACAGGACAACTATTTAAAATTCACACTGTTGTGTGGTACACAAATAGAATGCAACAGCTACTCAAACTTAGTCTGTGTGCACCTAAGAAAACAAAAATTAAAAAGACCAGGACTGTGCATTACTGCTGGAGGAACAGCACTGGGAATGACACAGTCTTCCAGATACTTGAAACCTGTGCTGCACGCTAACTTTGTTTTCATGTATAAAATGTAAATAAATAGAAAAAAAAAAAACAAGAAATGTTTTTTTCACTTACTATTATTCATTTATTGTATTGGTTTACAAAGAGACAAGTTCCACAATTATAATAAGGCACATTTCACATCTCCCCATTGATTATGCAACTTTTTATTTAACCTGTCTAAGACCATTAACACTTCCATTTTTACAAGGCAGCTGGTTGTAGCTACCTACTTCCAGGTGATCATTTATCCATCCTTTGGAGGCTATTCATTGGTAGTGTTCAGATCACAGGCCACCTTAAGAAAACAATGGCCATAACAACTTGGAAATCCTACAGCTAATATCAAGTCACATTTATTTAAATAAACAGTAAAGTACAAAACCACACAGCCAAGAGGGTCCTATGATTCAAGGCTTTAAAAAAAAAAAACTCTGAACAATTCTACTAGATTACTAGCAGAAAAATTCTGCGGGATACATCATTTAGTTTATTTTTATAAATAACATTACAATCCCCAACATTAACTGCTTAATTTAATTAAATCTATGACAAAACTCATTTATTTATATTTTATATAGATAAACCAATATTAGGTACATAATTATATGGTCACCCATTATAATGAAAAAAAAAAAAAAAACTCATTTAGGTATTCTGTTTTGTTCTGAACAAAAATCATTTGTCATTCAAATAAACAGGGGCGATACCTTTTATTGGACTAAACAACAATTAAATCACTAGAGCTTTTGTGTCTTTTTGTTCACATAAAGCCAGAAAAAAACAACATATGAATCCAAATTAACATGTATTTATACTAAAGTAATATAAAAATGACTACAAAAGATTTAGAAGTGAGCAGTTTTTCGAGATTTACTATTATACTGTAAATTTACAGTGTAATCATAAATCTCAAAACTACTCACTTCTAAATCTTTTGTAGTCATTTTTGTATTACTTTAGTATAAAAATATATGTTAATTTGGATTCATATGTTGTTTTTTTCTGACTATGTGAACGAAAAGAAACAAAAGCTCCCGTTTTCTCTTTGGAAATAGTGATATTTCAAAATATCACTGTCCTGGTCACAAAAGCAAAGTTTGTGGGGAATAATAGCCATTTTCTATACTTTTGAGGCATAAGCAATTAGGAAATAACACTTACTACCCAGGAACAAAAATTGTGTTACATAGTGTAATCTTTACTGATGCATCAAAACCAAGAACCAGAAAAAGTACTTTAGGTTTGCCAAATGGTTATATTATTTGATATTTAAAATTCAAGGTAACGAGAGTTGACCCGTTTGTTAATTTTTAATTAAACAATGTCAGCTGGTTTTAATTTGTGTGATATTTTGGCGATCTTCAAGTCAAGCTATACTTTTAAAATAGAATAAAATCAACACTTCTACCTCTATCTCTCAATGAAAGATGAAAGTGTTTATTTTATTCCAATTATTTTGCGAAATAATTCGAAGACGGAGGTTGAAATTATGGTTTTATTCTAATAAAAAGTAAGCATTTTTAGGACAACATAAAAAGTGTGGCTTGTTTGATTTATCTGATGCACACCATATAAAATCAAAACCCAAGGTCAGTCTCATAACTTGGGTTACGAAATTCAAAACAAAAATGATTTATATTGCATCATCTTCTGCAAGCAAAAAAAAACAAGCAAAAGCAAAACAAAAAACACACCTTTCAGTTCTGAGCCCTTCATTTACTACTCACAAAAACACCATGTTAAAAAAAATAAAACAAAATCTTTGGTTTACTGTGTCTTTCAAGACTATAGTAACCCCTGACAAGCATAATCATGACTACTGGGGAGAGAGAGAAGTTATCCTACCATGAATTTGAAAAAACACAAATAGATGAGAAACTAGATTTCACAAATTCAGCACGGAGAATCCATTTAAATGAATAGCGATTGCAATTGCAGGTGATTTATGACTGTGAAGGGCACTCAGGGCCCTAGTGAAATATACATTTGCCTGACTGCTACCTGCGTGAGGCCGGCTGGACAGATACATGCATCCCAGTGCTGCAGATAAGTGGCTGTAGCCACCTCTCCCCGAAATGACGAGGCCGACAAACCATGACTGAATAATGAAAAATATTTAACGCTCTCCACGGTGGCACTCTGCCACCTAACCGCCAAATACTGAATTTAATGAAAATCAGCAGCTGAGACACAGCCCACCCCCGAGAGCATGACTGCACCGAGGGAGACAGCCCAGCATCTCAAACCCGACCACGCACCCCGCATAACTGCTAAATACGAACCGCTCAGCATTCAGGTAAGGAAAAACCTTCCTACCTCACTATTTTTAATTTTTTTAGGGGGAAACCCCAGGAAATCCGTGGTTGAGGGAAGCCCTTCCTCCAGGCTCTAAGCGGTCAACTCCCAGCGCTTGACTGAGTAGCCGAAACAAAAAGCGACAGTTTACAATTCTACACAGTGACTGAAGGAGGATACAAAAAAGTGCACTTCAGTTTTCAAAAATGTTAATTCTAGAGATCATTACGTTTCTGAAAACGAACAAACTAATCAAGTATGCACCTCTAGAATGGAAGCCTCTAGAAAAGTCGCTAGGTTTTAGATAATCAAATTAAATGTCATAGTAGCATAGCTTTATTTTATTCAAATTGACATCTGTTTGTTAATCTTCAAAATCAAAATACATAAAATTTATTTAACATTTTTCATGATTGTTTCTTTAGATACACACAAAGTTCTTAATGCATCACTCATTGTATCATTAAGTAAATCTCAATAGCAATATTATTTATCCCCTACTCTTCACTATCTACATTTTAATTGGCTGGTTTACTGTATAAAATAACATTATCTGATGGTGTCCTCCATGAAACCGAAGTTGATACTTTCAAGGATGTGCACTTCATTTGCAGACATCAGTGTTAAAAATGCTGGCTATGGATATTTTGAAGGCTCATTCTGAAATCCATCTAGGTTTGACTTCATAGCATAAAACTAATGCAGTTCATTTTATCAACCTATTTCATATCAACAGCTGGATTTTGGACTGGGGAACTGGCTTGGATTGCATTGAGCACCTGTCCGTGGTTACCCTGGGATTTACCCCAACATAAGTGGTGGATGCAATCTAGGTACAACAGATTATGTAAAATGAAGCTATATAGGTTGATCACATCAACTCCTAAGCCACAATGCTACACAAAAGGAGCTGTAGACATGCATCAACTTTTTTTTTTTTTTTTTTTTTTTTTAAAAAAGGACAAAGCTTTGTATCAAATTTTAGAAATGTTTCAATGGTAAGTTTTAAAGAACTTTGGTTAATCACACCAACCAGAGGCCAAAAACAAACTTCAATATTGGCACTGGCCTTATTCATCATACCCATAGTATCAATTCATAATGAAGATCGCTAAACAAATCTAGTTTGGACTGCTTTAAACACTACCCCGCCAAGCAGCAGCTGCAGCAAGCTATTCAATTTAACAAAGAGGCCAGATCAAACCGTTCCATTCCGGGGTGTGCATCTCATCCATGGATTTTAAAGAGACATGTTTATTCATGATGCCATAGGATCGGCTCACTAACTCAGCCTTGATCTTCCTGACAAGCACACGGATTCCTGCAGGACACTCT
Source organism: Polyodon spathula (assembly GCF_017654505.1). Classification (NCBI taxonomy): domain Eukaryota; kingdom Metazoa; phylum Chordata; class Actinopteri; order Acipenseriformes; family Polyodontidae; genus Polyodon; species Polyodon spathula. Next base: position 42,539,075 of record NC_054539.1, on the reverse strand, counting down.
CCTGCTCCACAGATCAGCCAGCTCCTCTGCAGAGTACTGAGGGGAGGAAAGCATGTCTGGCTGGCACTCCTTCTCACACAGCCAGCCACTGTCACTGAGGGGAGGGAGGGGGGGGGGGGGGGGGGGGGGGGGGGGGGGGGAAAAACAAATCTTAAAGATCACCACGCGGTTCTTGAATAAATCACAGTGCCTTACAACTAGTACTGGAACAGATGGTGTTTGTTGTATATTTTAAGACCCAGCTCATACACTTTGCTTATCGAATATAATGTATTCCTCAATAGATAATTCTTCCATCATCAAATACAAGTTTTAAGAAACAATCCATACCCCATTTATCCATATGATAACTGTGTATATCTAAATACACTTGACCAAAATTTGTATCATGACCACATAAATATACACACATTGCAGAAGACAAGAGTTGGAAATATTACTTCTCTAACTGCTTGGCCAGTCAGTGCATATTAATTTGTATTTCTTTGTTCAGCACAAGAGACTGACATGTGCTAATAAAGTTATCCCCATGAGGATAACCCACTGCTGGATTTTTCTAAAGCAACATACAGCACAAGGTAATCAACTGGGGTTGAATTAACCACCTACCTTTGGTTATCATGGGATTACCCCAAAAGACAGGTTAATACAATCCAGGTTGATTTCCCAGTTTTGCAAAATGCTCTTAAATAAATAAATAAATTAATTAAAACGCACATATAACACTGTCCAGTCCACCTGAATATGTATTACCTGAAATTTATGAGGGCCAACAGCAGCCATCCAAATTCCCATACTGACATCTTCACCCTACATTTTGAATATAAAATGAATGTACATTTCATAACATATAATGCCAGAGACATTCACCCCTATCAAAGTTTTATATTGAAAATGACAGCTAGTCAGTCACACAGCCTCCAAATACACCTTGATGTCCTTAATTCAAAAGTTAACACCACCTCTATATATATATAAGCTCTGGAAAAAATTGAGACCACTGCAAAATTATCAGTTTCTCTGGTTTTACTATTTATAGGTATGTGTTTGGGTAAAATGAATATTTTTGTTTTATTCTATAAACTACTGACAACATTGCTCCCAAATTCCAAATAAAAATATTGTTATTTAGAGCATTTATTTGCAGAAAATGACAACTGGTCAAAATAACAAAAAAGATGCAGGTGTTGTCAGACCTCGAATAATGCAAAGAAAATAAGTTCAGATTCATTTGTAAACAACACAATACTAATGTTTTAACTTAGGAAGAGTTCAGAAATCAATATTTGGTGGAATAACCCTGATTTTCAAGCACAGCTTTAATGCGTCTTGGCATGCTCTCCACCAGTCTTTCACATTGACGTTGGGTGACTATGCCACTCCCGGCGCTAAAATTCAAGCAGCTCGGCTTTGTTTGATGGCTTGTGACCATCCGTCTTCCTCTTGATCACATTCCAGAGGTTTTCAATGGGGTTCAGGTCTGGAGATTGGTCTAGCCATGACAGGGTCTTGATCTGGTGGTCCTCCATCCACACCTTGATTGACCTGGCTGTGTGGAGCATTGTCCTGCTGGAAAAACCAATCCTCAGAGTTGGGGAACATTGTCAGAGCAGAAGGAAGCAAGTTTTCTTCCAGGACAACCTTGTACTTGGCTTGATTCATGCCAAAGCTGCCCGATTCCAGCCTTGCTGAAGCACCCCCAGATCATCATCGATCCTCCACCACATTTCACAGTGGGTCCATCTTCCTCTTGATCACATTCCTGAGATTTTCAATGGTTTTCAGGTCTGAAGATTGGGCTGGCCATGACAGGGTCTTGATCTGGTGGTTGGTTCATGCGCCCTTCACAAAGACAAATCTGCCCAATTCCAGCCTTGCTGAAGCACCCCCAGATGAGTCCAATTTTCAGCTTTGCCCAACACCTGGTCGTCTAATGGTTAGATGGAGACCTGGAGAGGCCTACAAGCCACAGTGTCTCGCACCCACTGTGAAATGTGGTGGAGGATCGGTGAGGATCTGGGGGTGCTTCAGAATCACAGAATTCAGAATCTCCTTCAAAATTACACACCAAGTTGTGGCCTGCACCAATGTTAAATTGTAGTGATTCACATGATTTCAGGATAAATTCAGCAGTTCCTGTAGGTTTCCTCTGCTGGGTAGTGCATTTCAAAGCAAAGAAAACACCATGAGCACCAAGGCGCTTTCAAAAGAACTCCGGGACAAAGTTAGTGAAAGGCACAGCTCAGGGGATGGGTATAAAAAAAAAAAAATATATCAAAAGGCACTGAATATCCCTTGGAGCACGGTCAAAACGATTAAGAAGTGGAAGGCGTATGCCACAACCAAGACCATGCCTAAATCAGGCCGTCCCTCCAAACTGGACGACCGAGCAAGAAGGAGACTGATCAGAGAGGCTACCAAGAGGCCAATGGCAACTCTGCAAGAGCTTTTATGGCCAAGACTGGTCAAAGCGTGCATGTGACAACAATATCCCCAAGCACTCCACAAATCTGGCTTGTATGATAGGGTGGCAAGAAAGAAGCCATTACTCAAGAAAGCCCACCTTGAATCCAGTTTGAAGTATGCAAAAAAACACTCAGGAGATTGTGGCAAAAAGTTTTGTGGTCTGACGAAACTAAAATGGAACTTTGGCCTAAATGCAAAGCGTTGTTTGGTGCAAAATCACAAAAGAACACCATCCCTACTGTGAAGTATGGTAGTGGCAGCGTCACGTTATGGGGATGTTTTTCATCCATCGGCAGGGTCTGGGGCACTTGTCAGCATAGAAGGGAAAATGAAATAGAGCAAAGTACAGAGAATTCCTTGAGTAAAACCTGCTTCCCTCTGCAAGAAAGCTGAAACTGGGACAGAAGTTCACTTTTCAGCATGGCAACGACCCAAAGCACACAGCCAAAGCTACACTGGAGTGGCTAAGAAACAAAAAGGTAAATGTCCTTGAGTGGCCCAGTCACAGCCCCGACCTAAATCCAATCAAAAATTTGTAGAATGACTTGAAGATTGCTGTCCATTAACACTCCCCAAGGAACTTGACAGAGCTTGAACAGTTTTGTAAAGAAGAATGGTCAAATATTGCCAAATCTAGGTGTGCAAAGTTGGTAGAGACCTAACCCTATCCCAACAGACTCACAGCTGTAATTGCTGCCAAAGGTGCTTCCACCAAGTATTAACTGAGGGGGGGTGGAGACTTATCCAATTATGATCTTTCAGTTTTGTATTTAATACAAACTTTTTTTTCTCCCTTAACAGTGTGCAGTATGGTGTGTAGATAAGTGGAAAAAAATCCTCATTTAAATGCATGAAACTATTGATAACAATAATAAAATTATTGATTGTGACCCCACGATAAAACCAATAATATTTTAATGAAATTGAATATTCCATTAGATTAAAAACATGTCTTGTATATAACTTACTGTCAAGAACATAAACTGCTGTGTTGTTGCTTCTAAAAGTTACTGAATATGCGTCTGTAAACAAATATAGGATGATGCAGAGAAACGTGCTTTGTTGATGTATTTTATACTTATTTTGTTTTAAACCAAATCGCAACATAACCGTCTGTCTTGAGCGAAACTAACAATATTTAACACTACTACATTGTCACATGCCGCTGTTTCAGAAAAAGTATTTAACCTTTCACCTTTTCGTTCTGAATCAATGCACTATCCGCAACCTTTTTTGTTTGATTGCTGTCTGAGTGTAAATGCCGCTGGATCGTAGCTCAACGTATGTGATCTGATGAAACATTACAGGTTGTACAATATAGTTTGCCACCAGCAGAATGCAAAATTATTGTAACCAATCCGCTGCAGTAACGACTGTAGATTTTTTAAATTCATTTTGGACACTCGCAAAATATTCACTCGTTTAACAATATCAGCTGAGATCTCCTAGGATACTACACCTGCCCTATATCATGCTCTATAAAAAGAGGACTTATTGTGCCTTTAAACTGTTACTGTGAGGGAAGTTTTTTTTGTTTTTGTTTGTTAAGCATTTTAACTCGATAATGATCGATAATCGTCGTTAGAATTTGCACGATAATCCAGGTCAACATCAGGGTTCGATTTACAACACACACTTTTTTTTATATATCTATATATACACACACACACAGTGTAATATTTTAGATATATATATATATATATGGAGAACTCAACACTTTCGTTTTAATTCAACAAACAGCCTTGGTTCCGAATTCTCTGTATAAAAAATATGCATCCTGACTCCATTTTTTTTTATTCTACACCACGCTTTACTTGTAACTCGACACTTAATACCGAAGGGATAAAAACTATTAAAAAAAAAAAAAAGACTAGTGGATAACTCACTGTTGTTTCAAGTGATTGACCCCTGACTGAAAATGGATCGTTCATTCATTCCTTCCCAACTACCAAGTGCAGCTGGTTAGTGTCAGTTCATAATAAATAACAGAAACTGTTTTTGAAGGTCATACTGCAGGTTTTCTTTTTTTCTGGCTTTTGTACGATGTTTTATAATTAATTTTCTGTGACAGAATATCCATTCAGCAGTTTTTCATTCAGCCATTTTTATCTTGTTGGAGTGGAGGGTGTTCCTTTGAAAAGGGGCAGGACTGACAGTGATGTGAACCAATCACATGACAGACAGACTATTACCTGGTGGTGTAAGGATGTGAGGGCAATAGTTGAATCTATTTTTGCTCCTATGTTGAGGTTTTAACAGGCCAAGCACTGACTATATGTAAACACACAAGTTGAATGAACAGACAAGACAAACACCTTCAATGAACTCCCTAAAACCAGGTGATAAACAAATAAACCATGAATCTAGGGAAGATTCAAAAAATATATCTTTCCTGTACCTGGTATGACTTCAGGTATTCACCATTGTTTGCCAGCCACTGTATGAGGTCTTTAGAAGCAACATAACCTGAGCCACAGGCAAAGGCTGGGTAGGCAGGGCTTGCATACTCTAGCTCCTGCCACTTCCCAGTCCGGTCCACTGCCCAGCTCTGCCTGAAACTAAACACCCAAAAAAGAAAAAATAAACAAAATGACTGTCACCCATCAATTGCTGTAAATGGGTTTACATGACAAGTAATCTTCATTGCATGCATGCCACCAATTAGTATTCCAATAACATCGAATTCTGATCAATATCACAATGCACTGTAAAACTTAAGTAGCAAAAACATTAATAAAAAAAGTAACCACTTTAAGTAAAGACTTATTTTTGTATTCATATTTGTATTTTAACACATATGTGGTACTACACTAGGTAAAAGAAAGTTCCCAGTTTCCATGCCTTGCCTGCCAGGAAATAGGTTCACTTGCCCTTAAACTCATTTCACCTCAGTAGTGTCTTTGGGGTCAAATCATCCTACTGGCTGCAAAGCATATCAGTCGTTAAGGGGAAACAGCTGGTTGCTTACTGACAGGAAAGGCGGATCTGAAGTGGTGGGGAAAATGTCACCCTCCAGGGAAATTACCAAGGAAGTGTTAGACTCAAAGGCTTGTGCAAACCGATGGTTAACATAATTTTGTACCAGTTATTAAAATACATGCTTGCTAAAAGAGGTTTCTTTCAAAAACTACAAATCTGGAGACCGAGATAGTGAATTGATGTGGAAAATGTATGGGTGAATAGCAGCATATTAAATTTAGTTTACTTGATGCGCCCAACAGGGAGATTAAGTGAGTTTAGTATCATTGCTAATTCCACTGCAGTGCACCAAAAGTTGATTAGATCACTGGGATTATTAGTTAAACTAGACCATGTTTAGCACCAATTTCAACGTACTAAACCAGATCCTTGCAGTTAGAAAAAAAAAAAACTTGTGAACTTGAACACATTCATGTTTTTGTTACGGGTAAATGTCTTAGCCCTCCCGTGTTTAGTAAGGGCTGCGTGACAAAGTATAGCTCGCACCTTCTAATGAAGATAGGCTTTTTATTTTGCTTATTTTGTTTTATTACAACGGCAGTAAATGAGTGAACACTAGTGTTGTTGTACTGCAATTGATGTCTCCTGCCTGTGTTTACTACAAGATATACCACATCTATATATATATATATATATATATATATATATATATATATATATATATATATATATATATATATATATATATATATATATATATATATATATATATATATATATATATATATCATATCTATATACATACACATATATAAACACAAACCCATGTCAGGCAAAACCAGCAATGGGACAATTCGTGGATTGCCCAGTCAAAGTCTGAAATGAATTACAAAGATCTTTCATCCTGAGGAAAAAAACTTTTTAAATATTATATTATACTTTTATACTAAACAATTTATTTGTTTGAGGACAGTTATTAGTGGACACTGACAGTACAGATCTGTCTCTGGCACATGCTTTGCAGTTTCACAATTTCAGACACTTTAAAGATGTGGGTAATCATTAGTATAATCATGAAATACTGTACAGTAACACTAATAATAATAATAATAATATGTTAATTTATATAGCACCTAAATGCAGAGCATCTCAAAGCGCTGTACAATACAAAACATAGTAACAAAAGAAAAAAACTACTGTAGTATTATCATTTTTTTTATGGCTCAGGATGCAAACATAGCCTTCATCCATGTATTATATTGTGGCAAAGTGGTTTATTGTAGACAGGGGCAGGGGTGATGCAGTGCATGAAAGAAGCAGACAGAGATAATTGTAATCTAGTTTTTAGTGAGGGAACACACAATTCCATTTCCCATTAAAAATCCCAAATAGAGTCTCTGTCTTGGCAAACACTCATTTTCTCAAGTTAGCTGTCAGCCAGGCTGCCCTTACATCCAAATGCTCTCGCCAGGTGGACCTATAAATCACCACATCATCAATATACGCGGCTGCATATTCATGATGTGGGTGTAAAACCTGGTCCATCAGTCTCAAAGGCAGCGGGTACACCATGTAGCCCAAACAGCATAATTTTAAAATTAAACGGCCCTTCTGGTGTTGAAAATGCGGTTTTCTGCGTGTTACAGGGATCTGCCAGTATCCCTTTGTTTGGTCCAGAGTCGAAAGACTTGCTGAGACTGGCATTATTTGCGTTAATTCTTTGAATTTTGGCCAGTCCCGGCCCAGAATAACTGGGTGGCAACCTTTCCACCACCCCTACTACCAGGTGACGTTTTAATCTGTCCTACCGATAAATATATTTTTAGTGGGAGATATACCAGTGTCTCCATGGATACAGGAGATGGCCACCTGACCTTCATTTAAAAATAAATAAATAAATCAAAAGAGAAAAAAAAAAACCTGTTATCAATATTTGTATACTTGGAAAAGGCCACAATAAATAACTTGTCTCACTCCAGATACATTAATATTCCAACTATTCTAAATTAACTTTTCCAATTCACATATAAATTCTAAGACAACTTGAAAACAACCATGGTTCTGGTTTTGCCCACTGGTGACTACACATGTTGTCTGAAGTGAACCCACCTACTGTACCAGCTAAGCACTGTGTGCTGGAAAGCCTGGTGAAAACATGGGTCAGGTAAGGGCGCAGTGGCCATTTAAACTCAATTTCTGCGTCCTGGATCTCTGTATTATAGGGGCAAACAAATGACCGTGAGTGAGGCCAGTTCAACATTATATATATCGATTCTATATATATATATATATATATATATATATATATATATATATATATATAGACATACACACACACACACACACACACACACACACAGTGGCTTGCAAAAGTATTCAGATCCCTGACCAATTCTCTCATATTACTGAATTACAAATGGTACACTGAAATTTCGTTCGGTTCGAAATTTTATTTTTAAACACTGAAACTCAAAATCAATTATTGTAAGGTGACATTGGTTTTATGTTGGAAAATATTTAAGAAAAATAAAAAACTGAAATATCTTGCTTGCATAAGTATTCAGCCCCCACACATTAATATTTGGTAGAGCCACGTCTTTTGGGGTAAGTATGTACCAGCTTTGCACACAGTGTCGGAGTGATTTTGGCCCATTCTTCTTGGCAGATTTGCTCCAGGTTGGTTGGATGACGCTTGTGGGCCGCAATTTTCAAATAGTGCCACGGATTCTCAATGGGATTGAGATCAGGACTTTGAAAGGGCACTGTAGGACATTTACCTTTTTGTTCTTGAACCACTCCAATGTTGCTTTGGCCTTGTGCTTGGGATCATTGTCCTACTGAAAGGTGAATTTCCTCCCAAGCTTCAGTTTTTTAGCGGACTGAAGCAGATTCGCTTGCAGTATTTTCCTGTATTTTGCTCCATCCATTCTTCCTTCAATTGTAACAAGATGCCCAGTCCCTGCTGATGAGAAGCATCCCCACAGCATGTAGGTATGGTGTGTCTTGAGGCATGGGCAGTGTTAGGTTTGCACCACACATAGCGCTTTGAGTTTTGGCCAAAAAGCTCTATCTTGGTCTCATCTGACCAAAAAACCTTTTCCCACATCGCAGCTGGGTCACTCTCATGCTTTCTGGCAAACTCCAGAGATGCTTTCAGATGGTACTTTTTGAGTAACTGCTTCTTTTGTGCACCCTCCCATACAGGCCAGTGTTATGCATAGCTCTTTATATGGTTGACTGGTGCACCACTACTCCACTCCCAGCCACTGAACTCTGTAGCTCCTTCAAAGTGATTGTTGGCCTCTCGGTGGCTTCTCTCACAAGTCTCCTTGTTTGAGCGCAGAGTTTTGAGGAACAGCCTTTTCCTGGCAGTGCCTGGGTGGTGTGATGCAGCTTCCACTTCCTGATTATTGATCCAACTGTGCTCACTGGGATATCCAAACACTTGGATATTAGTTTGTACCCTTTCCCTAATCTATGCATTTGTATTACTTTATCTCTAACTTCTGGAGAGTGCTCTTTGGTCTTCATTTTCCTTCAGATTCACAGCCTTACCAATGATCCTTCAACGGTGGAGTTTTTATCCGGAAAATGTGACAGCAACTTTAATGGTTCACAGGTGGAGGCCAATGGTAAGGTAATTGTGTACTCTTTTGGGCAATTTCTTTCATTGGTGCAAACTGGGAGCTTCCACAGCACAGGGGTTGAATACATATGAATGCAAGATATTTCAGTTTTTTATTTCTTAAAAATATTTCCCCAACATAAAACCAATGTCACCTTACAATAAATGATTCTGAGTTTCACTGTTTAAAAATAAAATATCAAATAGAACGAAATTTCAATGTACCATTTGTAATTCAGAAATATGAGAGAATTCGTCAAGGGTCTGAATACTTTTGCAAGCCACTGTATGTATGTATCTATCTATGTATCTATCTATCTAGATTTTATTTAACAGGAGCCTTCAATTTGTTATCTGTTTTTTTTTGGTAGACTGTCAGGGGAGTTTAAAAGAGTATGAATATTGTTTCAGTTTTTTACCTTATCATACAGTTAACCTATAAACAGTGATGAATCTGTAAAAATTATGAACAAATTTGGATTTTTCACTAAGATTTCTTAGTATATTTTATTCTCAATTCCCCATACAAATTTATTAACTGCAGTTTGAATGGGATTTTTTGCATTACAGTACCACACAAACGTTATAAAAAGATTACATGTATGCAGAGCACAATTGGGGGGTGCAAATTGTCCTGCAAATGCTCACTTTTTTACAGCAAGCTGTAAATTCCACATATCTTTCAATGTGTATGACAGATCATTTAAGTCATCTTGATGTTAGTTAAATCCAGTGGAAAAACACATATAAAAAAAGGAGGGAAAAATAATTCAGTTGAATTCTATTTGCACTGCAGCACACGGATAATGTTTCTTGAAATCGTCTAGTGTCCTGGTTTACATTTTCTATATACTGGTCTATTGGTTGGTTCCCATGATCATTTTAACTTGGTCCACATCAGCTAAACTATTTTACCTTGATCTTTCTATTAGTACGCTGCAACTGGGATCAATTTTCTACAGCTACTGGGGATTTTCTAGTCCCCCAGTTAGTCCGTCTGAAGTTGACTACTGCAATCGACCCTATGGAATTACTTTGTTAACTACAATGATTTTACACACCCATATTTCAGTTCTCTCCTGTAAAAACATAATGACACAGTTTACGTTTACATATTCCAAAGGGATTCAGAAACACTGAAGGTGGCACCAGCGACACCGCTGGTCTGGACTTGAATATAAAAAATTGGGTCTGCCGTGTAATTGGTACCAGAATTAACATATTTCAACTTTTGCACAAGGTGTTTACTCACTTTCCCCACCAAAAATTCCTTCTCTTCAAGCCTTTGTGGTTTATCTTCTTTATCATAGCATCCATGTTAATATAACAGTCGTCGTCAGTTTTTAGCAACAAATCAAAATCTGTATTTTTAACAGACCTGTTGGGTAAAAAAAAAAAAGTATTAAAATGATACATTATGATTTAAATGTTAATTGAACACAAACTAGATGGGATTACAACCCACATACTGTACTTCACATTGGAAATAGCCTTCACCTAGAGTTTAAATTTATTAAGCCTAAAACCTGAATTGTTTGACACTTCATAAACCTAAACACACTCACACTCCTCCACTGCAACAGTCTTGCATAGGAAACAAATGCAAATCACACCATTTTGACAATTTTAATTCAAGAACAGATTTGCTCATACCACTCATAAAAGCGCAGTAGTTTAGAAGGCACATTTCTGTAGGTGTCGACCACGTCAACAAAAACAATGTCCTGATGTGTGCGGCTCTCCTCCTCAAGTGAAGCGTCCTCCTCCTTCAGTATAGCAGAGTGACTTCTCATCCGCTCAGGACGCCCTTTTAACATCTGAGACAGTGACTCAGGTTCTGAAAGTTTTTTTTTTGTTTTTCAAGAAATTGATTAATTCAGCATTAGGCATACTTCAATTATTTTTTAAAATTTTGTTTTGATGTATAGTCAGTAAAAAAAAAAAAAAATATATATATATATATATATATATATATTCCTGCAGTGGCTGTAAATACACCATCCAGACATATCTATATAAAATACTCAATAACGTGTTTTAGTAGTTTTCATCAATAGGGTAAGAGGTATCATTCATAATATCATATATCAGGCATATTGTGAAATCTGGCATTTCGCAAAATGCCAAAAACTTTCAGGCATTTTGCAAAACGACTATCGTTATAGGCATTCTGTTACACTATTTGACTGATTAAAGGTTTTCAGTAATTTTGTGAAATTACTGTTTCACTCAGTTATTACATGAAATGCCTAAAAGTGTAATTGCGTTTCATGAAATGACTGTTGTTAGGGCATTCTATTACACTATTTGACCGACTAAAGGCTAATTAAAAGAGTGAGGAGAATCTGTGATGTTTGTTAGCATTAATAACATTAATTTTTTAAAATGTCAGCTTTTCAGAATGTTTACTGTATTTCTTGTGGTTTACAATAAACTCACAACTCTCGACTATATGGCACCCAATTGAACCAGTACTATACTTGCACTAAACTGCTCCATACCTTTCCGTACTCTATTACTGCTCTCAATTATAACTACTTCATGTATCTTGTATTTGACTTTACTCTTCTAGGTATCCGTATTCACATTTTTTGTAATAACTGAATTCATTCATCGTAATTACTACGTGCTCATACTGGATTTACTCATATAAGCAATTTTTATTTATTTTATTTTTTTTTAATAAGTGAACTGCTCTTAGTTGAACCCGCTCTTACATGAGATTATTTATTGTAATCTCATTTTTGCTTTTATTTGAATTTGATCTTTTGCTACTGATTTTATTGCACTTTGCACTGCTCTTATCTGTAATGTGATATTTTGCGATGTGATATTTTGTACTGTGATTTTGTAACAATTGTAAGTCACTCTGGATAAGGGCATCTGCCAATAATAATAATAATAATAATAATAATAATAATAAGATATTATAAAATGAGAGATTCTAAATCAGGGGTTCACATAACTTATTAGGTTCTCACACGAGTACCAGCAGAAATGGTTTGGTACGCACCAAAATGAGGGGTCATCATCCAAATCGCTGTCTCGCTCCACCGCCTCCTCCTCCTCCTCCTCCTCCTCCTCCTCCGACAGTTCAAACAATTGGGACGTTAAAAGGGGTGTAAATTTGGAGCTAGATTCTAGTGCCAGGGTACCTCATATAGCACGAGCAACATAGCATTTTTAATTTATTTTTATTATTATTCATTAGCAGCCATAGATGATAGTTTACTACTACTCAAATGACCCACCCATAATTGTCCACATATACAGGACAGAAGGTTTGTGTCATGTGGGAAGTTGTAAGGGGGGCTTGACTAGGGTGGTATTTAATAATTTATCACCAGCAGGCTCTGATGCTAAACTTTCAAAAACAGTTTAGCACCATTTTTCAAAATGATTTTTACCCCCCATCAAGGATGCTGGGTTCAGGATCAAAGGTTTCAGTGGTCCTCTTACACACATGAATATGCATCGGGGCAGAAATGCGTGAGGCTGATAAGCGAGATCAATATTTGTTTTTTAAAACACTGACATGTGAAAACCCACGCTCACAAGCAGCACTGCTTAATGGCAGTTTCAGAGGCAACAACAATAGTTTCTGAATGTTTAAGTATGACTGACTCTGACTCTGGACTGCTGGTTACTATAGTGTGTAACAAATCATCAGCCATTCTCTATCTATTTCAACAGCCTATTGTCAAATTCCAGCCCTGGGGTTTCAAAAGCAAAACAGCCAAAACACTTCTTCACTTCAGCATGTCAGCTTGACGGCACAACTTTATTTATAGAAGTATATAACTTAGGGAAAAAATATTAAGTAAAACGCTTAACTAAATGTTTTTTTTTTTTTTTTAATTTTTTTTTTTTTTAAAAACCAAGTTTAAATGTAATGGCTGTCAAACATCAACATCTGCGCTTCGGAGCATATTCCATAACGCCACTCCCCACAACTACATCCCTCTTCTCTGAATGGACAGCTAAATCAGGATCCCTATCATCACTGGTTGTTTCAAGTCTCCATTAAAAAAAAATGTTATGATTATGAACTACAGTGATTCCACCCATTGCTCTTTTTTTTTTTTTTTTTTTTTTTAAATATAAAACCTTGAAGGGGCCAATGATAGCACTAGCAGGAATGGACTTTTGAGTGAACTGGAACCCTCTGGCGTTAAGTGAAATATGGGGACTGGTATTTAATTATGGTCAGTAACAACAACATCAGTTACCCAGAGATCATTGACAGATCCCAGAGACCTGGAGACTCAATAGAAAATCTGGAGGTTAGGCAGGTGTGGCCAGATAATATGCTTGACCTTGTAAGCGTGAGTACCCTCGCTGCCTACATGAAAAATGCTTTCCTGTTAGATGTGCTGATGGTATGCACTTGCGTGTTAAACAATATGGAAGTCCACATTTGTTTTTTATTGGTGTGCATACGTACCAGTTATGTGAACTAGAGTGTGACACAGGAATGAAACTTGAGTTCCATCCCATCCAAATTGTTCTTGTCCCATTCCAAGAAAAAAATGTTCAATTTAAATATGTTCCCATCCTGTCCCACTAGAATTTTTTCCACCCTGTACATATCAATTTTTTTTCATTCCCGTCCCATCCCGTCTTGTCAAAACATTTCATGTCCGATCCCATATTTAAGAAAAAGAAAAAAAAAAAAGACAGATTTCTTTTAAGCTGTATGACTTTTTCGGATTACCCTTTTTTCTTTTGTTTTTCATTCTCATCCTGTTCCTAGCTGAATTTTTTTTAATGTAATTCACTACTCCAACATTACAAGGATAACAAGAACCACACAAACCTACTTCAACCGTTTCATTATGCATAATGTGTTAACAGAAAAAAAAAAAAGTTTCACTCCAACTTGAACTCCCAATAAGTTTATTTAATTCAATTATTTGCAGAGGTTGACATACTGAAAATTAGTTTAGGTCTTTTACAGTTTTCTTTTTTTTTTTTTTTGAAGCAAGCAAGGTTGAACTGAATGGGTGGGCTAGCGATATCACTAAATGGGGCATGTCAATTGAAATGAGTGTCATTGATACAAGGGTTATAGTGTTTGTCTTGGTAAATATATGGATACCCATAAGTCTAAGTACACATTTGATTGGTTCAATTTTACAGCCTCTCATATTGATTGGTTTAATATTACAACATCTAAAGTTCTTGTAGCTCATCTGACAAACTAAAGTTTAATACTGCTCACCCGCAGCTTTCAGTCTTACTCTCACCTGTTCCTGCAGCCTTCAGTTCTGCTCCCATCCATTACCATGAGATTTAAAACTCTTTATTCTCAGTCCCACCAGTTTTGTTTCCATCCATTCCCACAAACAAAGAGAAATGTATTCCCCTACCGTGGGAATCCCGCGGGCCCCGTCCTAATGCATTCCCCTACCGTGGGAATCCCGCGGGCCCCGTCCTAATGCATTCCCCTACCGTGGGAATCCCGCGGGCCCCGTCCTAATGTCACTCTCCAATATGAACCCCTGGGGTCCGGTTTTTCAAACCTTTTAATCTGGGTAACATTCATTCAGATTTTGTAATGCTATATTTTTTGATCAAGATTACTTTTATCTGGACCATTTTGATCCGGTTTTTCAGAAAATGTCACCGCTGGAGTAAATTTATCTAGATAACAAATAATCATGATTACGAAATCCAGTTCTTTGAAGTGGGCTAGTTCTTAATAGCGTTTATTTTTTTTTAAAATCACTTTTAATGTTTGTGCACATATAACACATGCAAACAATTGTTATTTTATTTCTGCCTACTTAGCAGAAATCAAATAACTATATCTAAATTGAATATAAATAAAATTTTGAAAAAAAGCATATGTTTAGACATCTTCATCGTCTTCCTCGTCAGTCGGGAGTCCAGCATCTCAGATGAGCTTTAAGGAGGTGTATGTGAAGGCTTATGTTGTTATTATGTTATGATGTTTTTATTAAAGCTATACCACTAAATATGTTTTCCTTTTTGCTTGCATGGATACAAAACTTAAATATGTAAATACGATACGTGACAAAGAAAGAATGAACTCTTGTTTTAGATCTCCTTCCTGACCGGCGAGGACGTTAGGGAGGAGGAGCAGTCATCCCCAGGGGAGGTGGAAGTCGGCCACCTGGAAAGGGGACGGAGCCGCGGTGAGCAACGTCCTCGACCCAGTCGGAAAGCGTGGTGGCAATCACGTATTGGTTGACGGCGGTTGCCCTCGCTGACCAATGGGGACGTGACTGAGCGTACAAAAGGGGGCGTGGCCCAGGGTTCTGTTCCTGCTGGCAAGGTACTGTGCGAGAGAGAGAGCGCGAAAGCGAAAAATGGAGAGAAACAAAGCAAGGGAGTTGAAAGATGGGTTGTCTGTGTTCTGGGCTGACCTGTTAATCCCTTCTCCTTTTTGTATTTTATAGAGCACTAACGGGACGCTCCGGGAGTACTTCGGAGGAGCGACAACCCGGAAGTGCTGGGTTTATTATACCCCATGTTTTTCCCGTTCCCAGACTCACGGAAGGAAGACAGATTGTTTTTCTGTTTATTATTTGGGACTGCAAACCCCAGTTTCTCTTTGCTTTGTCGGGTTACACATCGTTGTCTATCCCGGTGGCTCTATTGTTTATTATTATTTGTTTAAGTGCGTGTTTGGTGACCTGTTTTAGGAAATAAAACCAAGCGCATTAATTGGAAAACTGGACTGGAGTCTGTTGTCTTACACTACACATTCATTCTGTCACAGATGATATAACACTTGATTTTTACACACAGCGTGTGTTTGCTATGACAATATCCTGGTATTTTGGATCAAAGTAATACCGATCTCCTCTTTAAATTCTGAAAAACCCAACTGCAACATTTAAAATTGTGATTAAAAGTGCGATCGGATTACCAAAACGAAATCTGGATCACAGTAATCCCGATCGCATTTTGATGTTTTGAAAAACCCAACTGCACAATATAATCCAATTCAAAATGCAGAAATCCCATTATCAGTTATGAAAAACCGGCTCCTGATTATAATGAGAGATTGTTCTCTCATGGTGTAAGGACAGTTTGGGCAGCCAGAACTTTATAGTCCCAAACTACAAAGAATGTGTCTTATTCCAGCAGGTTCATAAGGGCATCTCTCAGTATATACATATTTTATGAAGTGATTTAATGTTTTAATTTTTTTTTTTTTTTTTTTTTTTTTTTACATGCAAATGTATGTATAGCTTAAAACCAATGAACAGCACAGGAACTCACTAGAGGCACTGCAGTAAACATCAAGAAAAGAACGTCATAACAATCCAAATACTTTAGCCCAGAATATTTTAATAAGTTAATTTATGGATTCTTGTAATACTAGTTATATCTCCGACTTAAATTCACTTGAATTCATTGGTAAGACAACCTGTCTCAAAAGGTTTTTATTCCCCATAAAGTATTTTTGTGACTACATTTTTTATTTTGTTTTTTAATTTTAGGAAACAGAATTCATGGATGCATAGCATAGCAATTTTTTAATTACATTTGGGGATTCGGAAGATGTGAGAACAACTTTAACATCATACTGGATACAACTAAATGCAGCAAAATGTTTGCATTAATAATACCAAATGACCAGGGATTAGACATTTCATGTAATGCCTGATTTCACAACATGCCTGTAACATACACACACAACATATACACACTTATATATATATATATATATATATATATATATATATATATATATATATATATATATATATATATATATATATTCTACATACATATACACACCCAAAATACAGGTGTGACACATATGTATATGCTCCTTCCCTATATATATCCCTGTCAGGGATAATATAGTTGAAACATGAAACTTTATTATTTAATCTAAGTTTAGAGAATCTTTACAGACACTTTTTACCAATCCATGTTCAGGTACTGGCCATAATATGGTGGTAAAGCCTCTAAGTAAATCAGCTTTATTTACTGCCCTTATTGCTGAATGGCTACTGTGGCCATTTACTATATTAAATGTTAGGAGTAGCAAACCCTTCACTGACGTACTTCTGGTATCTACTAAGACCAAGACAAAGACAACGGAGCTATGGGAACGCACCGTATATAGCGTATGTAAAGCCTCCAGCCAGTCCGGGAACGCCCTGGGTACTTCGGTGTGGTAAGACACCCTCTTTAAGCTGAAACAAACAGCCATAAAGAATTAAAACAAGTTTCTTTTCCTCCAATACAAAGCTAACTTTGAGAGGAACCCACCCTCGACAGTTTAAACAATAAACATCTACTGTACCCAGCAGTACAGCTCTGGTGCCAGCTTCCAGGAGGCAACATGAAATACCAAAAACATTCTTCCACATCCCTTCACTTGACTAGAAACGTAATGGCTGCATGTGGTTTCCACTCCCTGTGTGAAATGTATGTGGGGGTCTGTGACAGGGTACCCCCGCTCCTGGGTGTATTTTGTATAGTGTGTGTTATGTAGCACGGGTGATTTAAAATGTCTGTTCGTATGTGGGCACGGGGAAGTCACAATTAGTTCACGTGCAGACTGTACCAGGATTCAATTCAATGATTAGCAATCGAGTCCCGGCACAGCTGTGTTCAGAGGCGGAACAAGTGTCGGGAGGTGAAGTGAAAGGACAAAGTACAATTGCTATTCATGCTGGATTTATACCAGCGAGATAACTGTGTTCTGTGTGTTTGTCTTGGCCATTGTGCCCTTCTGTTTGTGTTTACTGTTTTGTTTCCTGTTTGTTCAAACCTTTTACTTTGTTCATTTATTATTAAAACTCGCTCTCCAGCGCATTCAACACCAGTGCTGTTGTCTGTCTAACTTCTTGGTCTGACATCACTACCTGCCATCTTGTAGGACTTGCAGTACAGCAATAGCATGTAGCAATTAAATTTTAAAATAAGTGTTGGAAAAACACCTTAAAATGAGACCGATAATATGCAGTCAATTCTCATGAAGATCAACTCAGATTAAACCAATTTCCCAATACTACGAATTTTCTACATGCTTCTGGACAAGTTAAACAGCCGCTTAATGCAAGTCTAAAAACAAAATTGCCCTAGTTTCAAACAGCTGATTGTAAAGGATATTGGGAAACGTATTAACTTGCATCCATGTTAGTGCCTCTGTACTGTATTTTGGTGCTGTTTTGAGACTACTGATCCAAATGCATTTAAAGTTGCCATAATGCACACACATTAATGCCATTCCCACGAAGCACAGAAATTAGTGACCAATGCAAAAATGTGTGTTATTCTTAGACAAAAGTGGAGGTGTTGAAAGCACTGATTAATGCACCAGCATACAAGGAAACGAAAGATGTTGCTGCACATTTCAACCTTCCCATCAACACGCTCAACCATTCTGAAAAACTGGGGTACAATAATGTAGGCCTATGAATAGCAAACTGTAGATGCAAGTCATCAGCATTTGTGAGGACCTGCTTATGTGGTTTAAAAATGTCACTGATCAGAATGTAACATGCAGATTGTATACTTGAAAAAGTTCACTTGCAACTGTATTTTCAATAAAATGCATAGTGCTTTTAAATGTATAATACTTTTCATTGTACTGTAATTGAAATTTGATTTCAGTGTGTGTTACTGTAACCAAGAAAAACTGACAGTATGCATGCGGCTTAGACTATTTAACAACAATTACTGATTTAACGATTGTTTTGCCAGTTCCTTGAAATTCCTATGAATGTGCGTTGACAGTTTAAAATAACTATAGTATGAAAGAGGTCTTCAAAGCCAGCAGTCTAAAATAGTTATTAAAAAGGGAGAAGAGCACAGCCACTAATGCATCACTGTCAGACAGAGTTACTTCAGTTACATTAAAAAAAATTACTTACTGTGGCAATTCTCAATACACCGCCTCCCCTGTTAAATTTAACACCAGTGACATGTGCTGTATTGAGGCCCTCAGAGTCTAGGCTTTCCCAGACAAGTGTGCCTTCGAATCCCTGAAGCAAAAATAGAAATGTGAGTTTTTGTGAACAAAAACAAAACATCCCTGTAGCATAATCTATGGGGTATGTTATATCAGAATGAATCATTTGTAAGCATGAAGTAATATGGAAAAGTATAAAAAAATAAAAAAAATAATATCTGTGTAAATGTTATTCCCAGGATGGCAGTGAAAAACTGGACCCCACCTATAATGAAGAGTTAGAGAGAATCATGGAATACCACTTAAAAGACCCTATATCAAAACATGTGGATTACATCATTGATAAGGCCAGAGGTTAAAGCAATCCAGCACTGAAAGGGTTATTTTAAGAAAATGAAAGAATACAGCTGTGTAACAAACACCTACAAACAAGTCTTACCTCAGGAATCACAGAATACATATGGTACCAGTTTAAAGACAGTTTCACCCACTAAAAAAGATCCTTATGTACAGTCACATTTAGAGTGATCCTAGTTCAAAATAGAGAACCCAAACTCACTCTAGAACAAATGTACTTAAAAATGAATAAATTATGATCTTTAACAAACCTTAGGCAAAATGAACTGCTCCACAGGTTTGTACCACAGTCCATTGATCGCGACTCCAAAACTTATGGGGCTGAACCGAGCAGTAATGATAGCTTCCTAAAAATGGTAGAATCAAACACCAAAAATGAGTTATTAAATCATTAAATTCCACCACTGTACTGTATGCAGGGCGAAACAAAGACACTCAACAGGTGGTGCAGAAAAAATGCAACTAAAGATGCGTTGACAGGACATACCTCTTGCTCAAGCTGGTAAAGTCTGACAGTGACATTTCTTCTGAAATCCAAATCCTTTCCATCTGGGAATACCCCAAGCCGGGTGATTACTATAGTGTGAAGGACTTTAAATTCAACACTGACAACAGAAGCCTCTGAAAGGATGCAAGCACTTTCGTCAGGTAAACTCACTGCCTCAATTTCCTGCTCGATCACTGAAAAATAGAAAATAAACAGATCTTAACACGTTGGCCACCGAGTACTGTACTGTATCTTGGTTCTTTTAATTAGGTGCTCAGTGATTTAAATGGTACCCAGCTTGTCTCTCAATTAAAAAAACACACTTGGTTCAGTGTTCCAAGATGTAAAATTTGGCACTGCTTTCAATATCCATAAATGTAAAATATGAATATCATGCATTCATAATTTCCGCTAGGCAGCACATCAGGGACTTGTTTGCTTTTTTGGTTTAGAAAGAAAGCTAGTATGCATGAAAAACATTGCATCATCCTTTTTTCCCCCCATTTGTTTAATGAACAGTAACAAATCAATTTACATCTGACTTCAGTGATTTGCAATAAAATTCCAAACACAGGCGGTCTCCAAAAAAACAAACCAAAAAAAAAAAAACCACACAATCTGAAAATCCTTTACTTCAGAATACCTTGAAGATCAAGATGCACTAAACCCTTTGGCACGCATTAAACTTTTGCACATAAGTAGAGAGTTGTGTATTAGACTGTTATTGATTTTAAGGGCCACTAAACCCAAACCTGTAAAATTATCTGGACTTACCCCTTTCTGCTTTGCTGTGCAATTTTTCTTAAGACATTTACAACATGAGCAACATAACACGGCATGGCACATGCTGTACACCAGGAGAGCCAGACATCTGTGCTCTGAGTTGTTGTTATCAAAGTATGTTCTGCATTGCCTACCCACTGCAGTTCCTTTCCCAAAAGTGATTCTCTGATCAAAACCAGGGCAGTGTTCAGACTCAGCAACAACTTACCTGGGTAAGTGAGATTGAGAAGCTTGCATGAATATGTGTCCTCCCTATCCTCCTCTGGTATATCACAGCCATTTGTGCCAACAATAAACTTCACAAGAATGCTGCAATTACACAAGGCACAACTGAATAAGCTACACACCATTATCCTTAAAGCTAACAAAATGCTTTAAAAAGCTTCTACATTGTATTTAAGTAATACTAAATTAAGATATTTTACGTCAACACAGCAAAACATTTCAGCCCTTAGGGAAAGTATCTGGCTGGTTGCTGGAAGAGAGAAGGCTCTGAAGGGGTGGGGACAATCTCACTCTCCAGACCAAATTAGCAAAGAATTGTAAGTCGATCTGAAAGGAAGACTTGCAAACAGTAGTCTTTAAAGTTGTGTAGGAAATATCCAGATATTATGAAATAAAATTAAAAAATAGGACGCTTATTATAAAAACTGCATTTAAGACCTATAAAAACCTACACAATGAATGCATGTGCATGGCAGGAAAATTAAGGATCACTAGCACCTGTATAGAAATGTAATCAAACATTATCAGATTTATGATCTGTAAAGCATGTATTTTAGAAAGGTAAATTGCAAGTAAAAATACAGAATGACTATTCTTTCAATAAAAGTACACAATATTTAACTTTATATTTTATTAAAAAAAAAAAAAAGTAGTGCAATAACCGTTTAGTATGGTTAGTGTGGATATTCTACGTGGTTTTATAACCATGTAGCCCACGTAACAAACTTTGTAATAAAACAAGCCTAATCTTCGCAATGACCGCAGATATCCTGAACCCCTTAAAATGTCTGCTCACTGAAAAATGAATTACTCAAAACATTTGCACAAAGTTGTCTGCTGACTGACAGCTGTGTGTGGTGATCCAATCACAAGCTGCTGTGTTTGTTTAATAATATTCTCATGTGCAAGTCGTCATTTTATCTGAAGTCTAGATTTGTATACATTATGATGAAAAAAAAACTTGTGGAATGTCAATAGACATACAAACAAATGCACAACATTTTGCAAAGGAAAAAAATCAAGTATTTTATTAATAAAGATTTTAATAGAAGGGATTAATTTGGATTTCTATTTAAAATAAAATTATTCAGGTGTATACAAAAAAGGACCAACATAGCCCACAATCATATTCAACTATTTCCCAAAATATTACAGGACGAACAACTCTTACAGTCTCCCATTTCTTCTAAATTGAGTTTTACAGACAACATTTCACAACGAATTACCAATGAGCTGATGGGAAATGTCTATTAAAACCATACATGGTACAACACTTTTAAACAACCAGTTAAAAAGAAATGATCAAGTAAACAAGTTACAATTGTAAACCCTTTCAAAAGCTGCAAAAGGTGATTAGGAAGTTTAAGATTTGGGCAGGAGACAAGTTTACCAAAAATGTTGTGTGGTTAACTTGACCCCTTTTTTCTTAAGAAAATTGTAAATCGCCAATTATTTCTTATTTTCTCCTCAATTTGGTAAGCCCAATTATTGTTTCTTCTATTTCAACCCAGCTCACCGCTGCCATCCCTGCGATGACTCAGGAGGGACAAAGATGAACATGTGCATCCTCTGAAACGTGTTCCGTCAGCCGTCCGCTTTTCACTCTGCAGGCCTGCTATGCAGCCACCTCAGAGATACAATGTCGGAGGACCACGCAGCTCTGGGCAACTTACAGGCGCCCGAACAGCCTACAGGGGTCGCTGGTGCGCAATGAGCCGAGGACACCCCTGGAACCGGCAACCTCCAGGCTATAGGGCACATGCTGCACTCCATGCAGAGCGCCTTTACCGGATGCGTCACTAGGGAGCCCCCAACTTGACCCTTTATCCTGCTGAACCAGGTAAGTGGCCATGAGCCACCAGTATCTGTGTGGATCCCTGAATCTGCTTCAGGACATGAGGAAAGCAGAGCAAGTGGTAAGAGGCCACTTAAAATAAGCTAAACATTTTGTTTGCAGTTGTGACATCCCAGAGTTTATGGTAAAATCCATTTTACAAACCGATGTTGCAACTCAGGATGCTGCTTCAGGTGCCCAAGCCAGGTATTCCTTATTGCGTTTCTGAGGTCATAGTTGTGACGAGCCGAAAGTACTCCCACGAGAACTTCACAAGACTGGATCTGTTGGTCTAAAACCCACACAAAATCATTACTGAACCTGCATTTCACAACACACAAACTCAACTAGGAAGAACTTACTTAGTTGAACATGAGGCATCCAACACAGTAAATAAAATCTTTGTGAACTTCTAGAAATTTCACACAAGTTACACTTTATTTAAACATAACAGACCTGCAAGGCTTTCAACTGAATGCTTATGATGTTGATGTCTTGGTACAGCTTGCTCTCTAAGGGTGCCCTTGAATCTCAAATGTTTTCTGGGCACAGAAATCTTACATAAATAGAGGCGTGCAAATCATATCGCCCGACTCCCTGGATAACAAGTTTTACCATTACACTGTCGGACAAGTACTTTTTTCTTCTTCTGTCACATCATTCTGTTGCTAGGAAAACTACTGTAGATTTCTAGGGAGTCACACACTGTCCTGAAAACTCAACTAAAGAAGTCTCCCACATACAAATGAAAATGAAAAAAAAAAATCTAACTGTAAACCTCAAAGCAAGAATATATAGACAGTACAACAAATACACATTGTTTTAATTCAAAAACCCAGTCACACACAGTAACAAATGTATTTAAATTAATGCAACACCACTATTACATTACCTTTGTTTACAGTAGGAGCCCAGTAAAGTTTGACCTCCAGCTCTAGGAAGAATATGTAACAATAAAAAATTACAAAAACCTTGAAACTATTTTATATGTAACAGTTCAGCAATTTAAAAAAAAAAAAAATTAAAAGCTACTTAATCTCGGACGGTTGGCTGTAGGTTTATAAAAACTACAGAATGAATTATTTTTAACATAACTTCACGCTGTGAGACCGACGGCCATTGAAATACCCACGAAACTACATTTCTGTTTATCCAATGGCCATATAGGAAACCAAAACATATTAAAACAACCGTCATCGCCATTCTTCTGGGGAATGTAGTTGAGAAACAAATACTTGAACCCTTCTGGTCCAGTGAACATTCTACCTGTTTGAGGTCTGACTGACATAACGTGACTTTCTGCTTGCGTAACAGGACAAATATCCACCGAAAGTATACCTGGGCGTGAAATAACCAACGGCATAGCAAAAATTGCTGCAATGCCTCAAATAAATGAAAAAAAAAATCATACGGCAAAAGTTGTCTGTAAGCCTGCCTGTCATTGCCGCCAGCACTAATCCACGAGAAATACATACTGTATTTTGGTTAATGAAGGACAGACAGAGGGAGGGACGTTGTTAGACAGTGCTCAATATGACCGCACAGGAATTCTCAATCACATGTGTTCACTGGCAGCGTCACAATGTGATTTTTGCATATGTGAGCACCATGTTTTGAGGTTTTTTTGTTTTTTTTTTCTGCCAAAGCCACCATGTTTGTACAGGTTTTATAACCACGGTTAGCAAACTACCTTTGTATTTTTTTTATTATAAATTGGATTTTTTTTTTTTTTTTTATACCATGTGATTTTTAT
This sequence comes from Polyodon spathula, assembly GCF_017654505.1. NCBI lineage: Eukaryota > Metazoa > Chordata > Actinopteri > Acipenseriformes > Polyodontidae > Polyodon > Polyodon spathula. Next base: position 42,514,725 of record NC_054539.1, on the reverse strand, counting down.
AATGTAAAAGTGACCTATATTTTATGTTTGTAACAATTGCTGTGTGACTCATTCAGAAAACATTTTTGTTCGTTTGAATTCATTTCATAAACATAATAGGCTCTCTGTATTTCTTTTTTGCTGCTTTAATAATGAGTATGAAATGGCCTTGGTGCTTGGGTTGGATTTATGTGTTACCTTTTTGCCCCCTGAACTTCCTTGGTACCCCTGAATCTTCATGCTCAACGAAGGCAACATTGCCTTGACCTTCATAACCCTAACTTCATGCCCCGAGTATACTGGATTATACCTTTCTAAACAGCTGACAATCTGAAGAGAAAGTTTTCATTCATGAACTATACCCTACAATTATCTAGTTTGAATGTAAAAAATAAGTTATAAAATGTACTCAAATTAATTTCTTTAGAAATGTCGCCATAAGTGTAATTTAGTGACCTCCTACCTAAAATTGTAAAAAGTATCAATGGTAGCCACAACTCACAGGAAGTAGTATCTGAAAGAATTTTATAAATACTGCTTTTCATTTTACACCAAATTGTTTGTCAGCTGTGTAAAGTGAAGTAGTTTGCCATCAGATAGATGTGTCAACTCAACAAAATCTTCAGTCTATAAAAATAAATAATTATCTTTCAGGACAGAAAGAATTCTTTATGTAAAGCAATTCAGTATGCTCTCAGTTAATGATGCGCTTTAAAATCATGTTATACGGTAATCGAAAACCGAAACCTTCTCCAGTTGATTGTGTTCATTGTTTAAAAGCAAAATCATAAGTTATATTTTACTTGTGCGTGTTTTTTGTTGGACAGTAAGCAGGCAAACACATTTTTCTAGCATTTTGTCCCTTAGACAAGAAGTTCAAAAATTACACACCCATGAAATAAATCACGTATGCAGGTATTACTGGTTTAAATGTAATGTACATACAAAATGTGGTTAATTTGTGTTTGCAATTTTAGGAGTTGACATATGTAAAAAAAAAAAAAAAAAAAAAAAAAAAAAAAACACGCATATAAAATAAATGTAATTAAATAATAACAATTTAAAGCAGTTATCTACGTCTGAGGATCAGGACTTGGACAGAACACCTAAATTACCCTGACAACTGGCAATGTTTTCCAAGCTGGACCATCAATGTATTTACATACTGTGCGCTGTTGTTAAGAGTTTTAATTTGTAAACTTCATTTTCAAAGCCGGCGACTGTAGAAGAGGACATTTCACATTGCTACAATGTATTGGATTGAGGCCCTTGAGTCAATACCGTTGGTAAATCCAGGATCTAGTCAATAAGGTCAATGTCTCCTTGGGTTAAGATTTATAGGTACTGTGAAATTTGGCTAGAAGTGGAGTATGTTTACATGTCTTTAAAAATAGAAAGCACAATCGTTATAGCAGCACCCTAGTGGAATACTAACCAACATATGTTGAGAATTACACACATACACCAGAAAAAAAAAAAAAAAAAAAAAGAATATTTAATTAACTGAGTTACCCAGTTCCCAGAACAAGAGAATTATTGTTTTTGGTGACTCATTTTAAATTTAAACTAGCAGTTCTGCAGCACGGCAATGTGTAACAAGTTATACATATCTATTTCTTTATACAATATAGTTAAAGGTCAAGTTCTTCCCTTTGTTTAATTACAACTTACAGAGTGAACAAAATGAAAACCATCCCCACTTCTACATAAATAAAAAGTTCAGTACTGTACCTGTAGGCAGGAGGTCCAGAAACGAGGCGGTTTTGTTTATAACCATCAAGAGGTGCACCACTACCGCGACAACACACGGGCACAGCAGTAATGCTAAGCTTCGCATGGACAGTTTCCTTTGTAAAAATGCCACGTTTTAACGTATTGGCTTTATCACAAGCTACAATAAAGCAGACGTGACCACTGCACAACTCTATATCTGGAGACATGCTGAAATCTGCACGCCTGGTTGTGGGTTTTACGTTTGCTGTGGAACGTAACACCAATCAGAAACCAGGGTTGATTCGCAGAGTGTTACGGGATTTGTAGTCTTTTACTTTCTAAATTGTTGACAGTTTGGAAAAACAGGAAGGTAACTTACCATTATAATTTTATACTTTAAGTATCAATAATACTGGTAATCCCATATGATTATATTTAATATTTCAGATGTTACAGAACTTCACAATATAATTTAGATAAGCTGCAAGTAGGCTTCAGTAGTTCAGGTAAAAGGAAAGGACCATTTCTTAGGTCGTTTTTGTTTTAGTGTGACTAAATGTAAAGCTTTTGACAAGTACAGAAAAAAAAAAAAATACACCCTTTACAATATGTTGTGTGCCAAATGGGACCTTATTTTGTAGCAAGTGCAAAGGGAATTTTCAGAGAGGAAAAATACAGTATTTTAACTACTCCACAACTACAGTAATTTAGCTGCATCTTCCTACAACTGAATTGCTTCTTTCTACTTTCATGCAATCACAATTATTTTATTCCTCTCAGAAATGTGGGCATTTGCATTAAAATATGACGCGAAAATGATTGCACAGGGATGGAAATTCACCAATTTGAGATTTTACTACAAGCTTGATTAGCCACAGCTTAGCAACAAGCTCAGGTCTGTCTTATTAAATCAGGAATGAATCAAAATGCTATGCAACGGGAGCCTTTTTTTCCCCCGGTTGAAGTAGGACACATCTTTGATGTATCTCTTTAGTTTTAAAATTGGCTAGATTAGGACTCCAGTGAAAATAATTACATTCAGTTTGGTTTACCAAATGTATGTTGAAACGTGAACTTCATTAAATGTTAAATAATTTAACAGGACTTTAGAAACAGTGCTCAACCATCCACTTCACATGCTCAGTTTATTTATGCTGCTGAACATAGTCACATTGTCTATGCACACACAAGGCCTGTTCTGCTTCAAAAGACAAAATGCTTACAGTTTGTAAATGCCTAGGAACACCTATAGATTTAAAAGACTACCTAGAAATCATTTTCTGAGATACCTGTTAATATGTATAGAATAAATGCAATAGTAAAACTCCTCGGCCGCAAAATACATCCTGACATGAAAACTAACCATACGGAAGACCCATATATTTGTAATATTATAATAGCGCATGCAATCCAAAACGCTGGGGCTTCGCCTTTCTTTGGATGAGGCTTGCCTGCAGCAACACCAGTCCTGCGGGGCACTGAGCTCTTGCATGCATGGTGCAGGGAGGCGTGTGCAGGAACTGGAGCGTGCAGGGGCTGCAACAGTGGTCGTCAATGGACAGACAGTGGTGCAACTTTGCACCGGTGGTGACCCCTTGCCAAGGGATTAAGGGGACAGAGGGCTGCAGCTGGACAAAGACAAGGAACGGGACAGAGGGAGGTGTGATTGAATCTCCTCGCCTCCTCTATTCCTTCTTCACTCCGAATAGCTGGTACGCTACAATATATTGTTATACTGTTGGGGTCTAGTGGATATAAATAGTCTCCTGTGTTTATATTGTCAATTATGTATTTTCTGTCTTTTGTGTTGAAGACCTCCACCACTCCCTCCTGCTCAGAGGGAGGGTCTGTTAAAGTGTTATTTTTTGTTATATTTTTGGTGCCACTATTTGACTGGTAGTGGCACTGTTATAAAAGCCAGGAGCAGAAGTGTTCTGGGGCTCTCATCTGCCATATGGAGAAGGGAAACATACTGCTGGACTGTGCTGCCTTTGGAGTTGAGTACACAGAGGGCCCTAGTCACAGGGACAGGCCCTGCAGTGCTAACTGCAGCCTCTGTGTTTTTATTTTATTGTTAATAAACCACACTATTAATTTCATTTGAACTGGCTGAGTCCGTGTATCATCCCCTGCCACCACATAACGCAAGCCTTTGGTCTCCAGCAACCCTCTGAAGATCTGCGAGATTCATGCAGCGACCTGCCCTGGGTAAGACAGGAAATAAGCCAACTGAAATTGATGGGCAGGTGGTAATAATATAGAAATATATATTGAGTAGTTGTTCTGCATTTTACTCCGATATCTGAGCTCTGATATAAAATACATAATGAAAATAAAAAATATTCAAGATGCATTTTACTTTTGGAATTTCATAAAAGACTATTTTATTGTCATGCTGCCTCATTAAAAAGGTTTAATACTTAATTTTGGATTTATTTCTTTCAGTTTTGAGGCAACTTTAGTCGTTCATGAAAAACTGGCAGAAAACGGGCTGAAACGTTGAAACGTTGTTTTTAACTGAAATAAATAAAAATGGTAACATAAACATAAGAGCTGTCTGTGTTACATGCTGTCTGATCAGGACTTCATTAACACTGACAATGGGAGCTGCAGCCTGCTATGTAAAATAACATGCTGAGTTCATTGTAGTTATCAGCTGCATAGCTTAACCATTCAGCAGCATGAAGCAATAAACAAGTGAGAACACACATTGTTACTGTTTTAATATCACTTGTGTAATTTAATACACTCTTGGTGTGAGATGCATTAATAAACCCTCAAGCTATCACTCAGGGTTTATGGGGAATCACACCTTCGGTGTGTGTAAAATCACATGACACCTCCCATTTCTTGCAGATATGCAGCTGTAGGTAGTTTGAAGTGTTAGTTTTGCACTGACAATGCTTGTTTGCATTCAAATAGATTGGTATTAAAAAAATATAATGTGCTTGTTTTATTATTATTATTATTATTATTATTATTATTATTATTATTATTATTATTATTATTATTAATTTAGCAGACAGGTGACATAAAAAGAAAAAGACAGAGCTGACCCCAACATTTTGATGTTTGTTTTTATTAGAATTTGGTCCTTCCAAAAATATCAGAATCCCCCCAAAATTGGAACCCCCATTCTGAAAAAGTGAAATGCAAGCACTGATGGTACATTTTTTAAATTAAAATGAAAAACTATTAGGCTACAGTATAAATGTATGGAATTGTTTTATTAGCTATAACCCGGTATCCCATTTAAACATCTAAATAAATGTACCAGTAACAAGTAAATAACACAGCAGTTAACATTTTAGTCCAACATCTGATGCATGGGAACACTTTGGTGCAGTTAATTGAACCGTGATTTTGGCCAGCATGCTATAATAACTCATTTGGTTCCCAGAGGTCTACAGCTATTGTATTACGGCACCAGCAAATAACATTTGATTTGTGTAATAATCTTTCTGCTGCTTGTTGTTGCATAGTATATGTGTACTACTTGCATGTGCTGCAAATGTCTTGGTAGCTATTTGTATCCAAATATCCTGTGTCATTTATCATCTAGTAGATTGCTCCCAAAATAATTTTGCTGTTCTCAATTCCCCCTTTTTTTTTCCCCTTTCAAAAAACGGGACTTATTTTAAGACTGGAGGAAACACTTACAGTGATTCCCAACAGGTGGTTTAAAGAAATCATTTTTGTATATATTGCAATAATCACTGAGTTTTCTGCATGGCTATGCATGTTTACTAGTTTGTTTCTCTCTGCAATTCCTCACACTTCTGGGGAGTGGTCGAATGGTCTGAGTGATGAACCTTGATTCTAAAGCTCCTGTCTGAGTGGATTAGTCTGGAAACCTGAGGACGTGCTTTATTATAATTGGAGGAATAAAGAACTGTGAGTGATATAAAGGAACTAAGCTCTTCAGGCATAGGTTTAGTTAGTCACTGCCATCTGTATCGTGTACTAGCATTTCTTTCCGGTGGTAGTGTAAAGGAATAGAGCAATTATCCAGTTTATAAATCACCTAGGATTGCTGACAAAAATATCAAAGCAAAAGGTAGTGCACACCCCGATAATCCTCCAGCTCATCATCCGTGATCTGTAGATAAATTGTAGTTTTACAAAAAAAAAAAAAAAAAAAACAGAGACTAAATGATTTGGAAGCTTTTATTATGTTCCATTTCATTTTAGTATTCAGCAAAACAGTAACAAAGACCAATCAAAAAGGGAACCATTTTAAATGTGTGCCTCCACATATCTAAACAACTAGGCTTCTATAATGATATAGTGCAAAACCTAAGAAAATAGGCACAACAATACTTACAGTATATAATAAGGGTGTTATGAATTATTTACATGGGAATGAAATAGCATAATGAATGCTTCCTTTTTTCTAAATTAAATACATGCAAACAAAGATATATATATATATATATATATATATATATATATATATATATATATATATATATATATATATATATATATATATATACACACACAGCTCTGGAAAAAATTAAGAGACCACTGCAAAATTATCGGTTTCTCTGGTTTTAGGTCTATGTTTGGGTAAAGTGAACATTTTTGTTTTATTCTATAAACTACTGACAACATTGCTCCCAAATTCCAAATAAAAATTTAGAGCATTTATTTGCAGAAAATGACAACTGGTCAAAATAACAAAAAAGATGCAGTGTTGTCAGACCTCAAATAATGCAAAGAAAATAAGTTCAGATTCATTTTTAAACAACACAATACTAATGTTTTAACTTAGGAAGAGTTCAGAAATCAATATTTGGTGGAATAACCCTGATTTTCAATCACAGCTTTCATGCGTCTTGGCATGCTCTCCACCAGTCTTTCACATTGATGTTGGGTGATTTTATGCCACTCCTGGTGCAAAAATTCAAGCAGCTCAGCTTTGTTTGATGGCTTGTGATCATCCGTCTTCCTCTTGGTCAAATTCCTGAGGTTTTCAATGGGGTTCAGGTCTGGAGATTGGGCTGGCCATGACAGGGTCTTGATCTGGTGGTCCTCCATCCACACCTTGATTGACCTGGCTGTGTGGCATGGAGCATTGTCTTGCTGGAAAAACCAATCCTCAGAGTTGGGGAACATTGTCAGAGCAGAAGGAAGCAAGTTTTCTTCCAGGACAACCTTGTACTTGGCTTGATTCATGCCAAAGCTGCCCGATTCCAGCCTTGCTGAAGCACCCCCAGATCATCATCGATCCTCCACCACATTTCACAGTGGGTGCGAGACACTGTGGCTTGTAGGCCTCTCCAGGTCTCCGTCTAACCATTAGATGACCAGGTGTTGGGCAAAGCTGAAAATTGGACTCATCTGGGAGTGATTCAGCAAGGCTGGAATCGGGCAGATTTGTCTTTGTGAAGGGCGCATGAATCAAGTCAAGTACAAGGTTGTCCTGGAAGAAAACTTGCTTCCTTCTGCTCTGACAATGTTCCCCAACTCTGAGGATTGGTTTTTCCAGCAAGACAATGCTCCATGCCACACAGCCAGGTCAATCAAGGTGTGGATGGAGGACCACCAGATCAAGACCCTGTCATGGCCAGCCCAATCTCCAGACCTGAACCCCATTGAAAACCTCAGGAATTTGACCAAGAGGAAGACGGATGATCACAAGCCATCAAACAAAGCTGAGCTGCTTGAATTTTTGCACCAGGAGTGGCATAAAATCACCCAACATCAATGTGAAAGACTGGTGGAGAGCATGCCAAGACGCATGAAAGCTGTGATTGAAAATCAGGGTTATTCCACCAAATATTGATTTCTGAACTCTTCCTAAGTTAAAACATTAGTATTGTGTTGTTTAAAAATGAATCTGAACTTATTTTCTTTGCATTATTTGAGGTCTGACAACACTGCATCTTTTTTGTTATTTTGACCAGTTGTCATTTTCTGCAAATAAATGCTCTAAATGACAATATTTTTATTTGGAATTTCGCAGAAATGTTGTCAGTAGTTTATAGAATAAAACAAAAATGTTAATTTTACCCAAACACATACCTATAAATAGTAAAACCAGAACTGACTCATGCTGACTCAGAACAGGGCCCCAGGTACCCTGTATATTTCAAATTAGGTTTACTGGTATCCTTTTTTTGTTTTAGTTTTTGCAGCAACAAAGATTACCAGTGCTCACTTCTAAAAATCCTTTAAAATTAGAATGAGTATTTAAACTATTATCATTATTAATATGCAATATGGAACATGTTCTATTTGCTATGCAGAGAACAGGAGCTAATATATAAATAGAATCCTGCAAAATAACCACAATGGCATTATGACGACTTATGTAATTTAAAGGACATAGGGTTAATACGTTGATATAGTAAATCTTACCTAAATTTCCAGTTATGAAAGAACCACATATAACTTCTTGCTTTTTAGCAAGAAGTTCAATGAGAAAGTGTTGTTTTTAGTGTGCCCCACTGTGGTTGAAGAAATCATGGGAGTTACATGATCATGTGACTCACAGGAGGCAGAAGGCCTTATTCAGATAAGGAATGCGCAGCAGTGGCAGAGGTGATGCCATTTTATTATTAGAAAAAGATTTGATGGTGACATCCTTTTTGAAGCTTTGAGTTCGCTCATGAGCAAGCAGTATCATTGGTTAATTCTGTAATGGTCCTTTTTCTGTATACCCTAAGTCATGTGGTTACAGCATGTGACTGTCATGATTCCTACAACCAGAAATCATACATAAGACATGGTCCAAGCTGAGAACAACAACACAATGAAGATGTCTTTCAATACCAGGAACTTCAGACAGGTTTGGAAAATAGCACTGCAGTCAAGGTAAGATTTGATATCTATTAATTTTCTTAAGATGTTTCACTGTTTAGCAGTAATCTTGGGCTACGTTAACTAAAAATAAGGTAGTTTAGTTCCAAGCAGGGTTTGTGAAACCAGTCATAAGCTAATTGCAAAAGCCCTTCTTGGCAACCCTATTATGTAATCGTTTTCAAAACGTATTGTTATCCTATTCCCAATTTCGTATAATTACTCTTTTTTCATCATACCTTTTCAAATGTTGTCTCCTAATAACAGCAAATGTTATTTCTTTATAGTTGTTTTCTTTTTTTGTTTTATTTTAATGCATTTAGTGCTCATGACAGACGAGGGACAATGACACTAGAGATTCAAGTCCTTCCTTTGACCACCAGAACAGGTAAAAAGCAGACCACCACAATGCAAGCTACTCCACATGGCTCCAAAATGCCTTAACTGCTCTGGAGGGACCACCCTTTTAATAAGTGACACCTCTTTGTCTTTAAAAGACTACCAGCAAATGTGTTTTATTACACCCCTTAAAGAGTAAATAGTGGGGTTCCAAAATGTCTAGCATTATACATCTTCACGTCCTGACAACTTTTTACACATAACTTTCAAGTCTGTTTCAAAGCTCTTTCCAAAATGTCCTAAATCACAGCAAGAAGTGATTAAAAAAAAACCATAACAAGTTCTCTGGCTCTTCTGCTCTGTACCACATCATGGATCGTTATTGCTGTGTTACCTGTTTGACAATGTGGGCAATAATCCTCACACTGTCAATGCACTAGAGCAGACATTTTGAAAAGAGCTATGAAACAGACTGTAAAGTTATAAGTGTAACAAGTTGTCAGGATGTTAACAGAAAAATTACAGGTACATTATTTAAACAGTTGTAGCAACAGGTAGGGACATGTAATGCTGTATCTTTTGGAGGCCCACTACTTACTCTTTAACTATACTGTATCGATCAATAAGAAAACAAAGCACTTGAACTGAGCTCCACAGGACTGGAACTGAATTCTAGTGAGGTTGCCGTTTAAACATGGTCTTTTGGCATTTATATAACTGATGGTATCAGCACAGCGGAAGAAATGTAGTTATTTCATAAGATTTTCCAGTCTTAAACACGACCTCAATCAATTTAAATTACAGTATATTGTAATATTAGTTTAGTGGAATAATCAATCATCTGATTTAGAGGGAGGGCATTTGTAGATACATTGTGGTCTTAGAAACCATTACCCAGTGACAAGAATTTAGCCATTCACATTATTTTAACATTCCTCTGGGTTTAGTTGAAAACTTTACAGCTGTTTGCTAATTTTTGTCCTGTATCATTTTTGTATTCATTTTCCTTGCTCTTTGTGCTAATACTGAAGCTATTGCTCATGTAGATGTCTGGGCATTTTCAGAAATACACACCTATTGGTAGTGTAATAAAAAAGTGAAACCCTACCAGTAGGAAGCAGTTGAGGTGTCCATATACTGTATATTTAAAAAAATATACATCATGTAAACAAAATTAACAGTAGTCCTGTAAACACTGACAAAAAAGTGTCTATCCATTTTCCTGATAATTAAAACTAAAAGTCTTTGCCTCCCCCCTCAGAATATGCCACCTGTAGTGACATCAATTCATGCTCAAACTTACCATGAATGTAAGTTTGTGAACTCTGTTTGTGAACTTAGTTACTTTGGGTCTCAAATGTGCAGTAAATAATGCAGAAAACATTTTTAAAAAGGGTATCTGTTACTGTACTATAGGAACTTTACTTTCACATTGCTTTACACATCCTATGCCATTTTACTAGGAGACTGAAAATGTCCCACTTCTTCAACATCTTATTCCTGTCATTTACCAATCAACTGCATTACTGACCCCCCCGCCCAAAACACTGCTGAGGGGCAATGACCTACAGTAAGAATTGAAACAGACTTCCTAAAACATAGAAATGTTTCACCTATTAGCCTGTACTACCTTTTTATTATGTTTTTTAAAAATATAAAATAAATAAAAATATGTTTGATATAAAACATTTTTTTCTTACTTTCAAAATCATACACGTCAGAGATATATAGGTAATGGAAGTGCACGGCAAGTAAGATTTATTCAATTAGTTCATTAGCTATAATAACCACTTTAGTGGTCCATGATTAGTGTTAAACAGGGTCTGTGAAACTAGCTGTTTAAGCATGATTAAAATAGAAACAGTAGCAAAGATTTGTTTGTCTAAAAATGCTGAAAGGCATTTTAGGATATAAAATAAACCTGTAGTCAAAGTGCAGTGTCACAACATCAATCAGTTTGGTCTACAGACAGACAAGCAGGATAGAAATTAAATTCAGCATACATAAATCTAATAATTCATTTAATATTTTTTTTTGCTTTAGATCTCTAATGAGCTAAATACATAACAGACAGCGGAAGTTCCTGGCTGCATTAACGTATGTTGTTCTTGAGGAAGACTTTAAATAATTATATCCTGTTTGTTTCTGAACAGTATGCAATAGACAGTTAATGATGTAGAGTCCCTTGTATCATAAGCTAAAAAATATTAACTTGGTGTCTATAATATACTGTCGTCTTCCATACTTTAGCCTTCTGTGCACTTGGTTTTTTTAAGACACAGACCTTGTTGACCAGCTAGTTTGTTTACATTCCATATACAGTTTATTTGTAAGAAATGTATGTAATGTAATGTAAGAAAAACATCAGAAATACCACATTTAAACAAATGTGGTACTCCTTATACCCAATCGTGTTGCAGGGGGACAGGTCAATGGTTACACACTTTTCTGTCATACCGGATGTACTCTGAGGCATGACATGATTCCAAGAGCTTTGTTAGGGGTCAGTTAAAGTTCTGAGTTCTAAAAAGGCATCAGGATGTGGTCTATTTCATACCCATACCAAGTTGCTATTTTGACTCCCTAAGAAAGATGGCACATTAGTTTGACTAGCCTATCATCCGACGTTACCAAGAAGCACCTTTTGAGAGGAAGTGCAATAATGTCTGTCTCCTAGCAAATGTTATCGATAAACAAGAGGTCATGCCAGGATAGACATTTGAAAAGAACAGTGCATATAAAAATGTACCAGGAGCAAATGGGTGTGTTGGGATTTTCAAGGCATTCAGACTAGGGTCTATTTTAATCATCAAATCTGTGGCAAATCATGATATTTCTGCCCTAAAATATATAAACCTGATTTTTTGAGAACCTGATTGTCCAACATGTAGTGAGGTTAGTAAGTGTGACTATGAATCACCTCTTAGGGAAAACCTGACGTGGAGCAATATAGAGTTAAAGGGTTTCTGTGTTTCTATCCACTACTGTTAAGACCATTAAAAAAGACCCCACTACCTCTTTAAAAATGGTGTAGTTGTTTATTAACTTACTGGGGTTTTAACACGTGGCACAATAGAACTACATGCTGAATGATATTCTTTTTGCGCAACACACATTTCTGTGCAGTACACTTTACAAAACAAGATACAACTTTTAATTTGTTGTCAAAGCTGGAGCACCACACGTCGTTCCTCCTCTATCTAAAAATAGCTCTGCAACATATTGTAAACATATATTTCACTTCTACTTTGTAAAAATGTGTCATTTAAAAAAAACTAAAAACCAAACAATACAATTTAAAATTGTGCTTTTTTTTTTTTCAAGGAGTCAAGACTGTGACCTAATATACAAGATACATCTGTTTCACAGCACTTGATAAAACTAACATCATGCATTTTATAAGATCTACTATCTCTTCCTAAATGAACAGAAGCTGAGCGAAAGGGCATGCATGCGTGTGCCTAGCATGTGAGGAAGGAGTTTCACCCTGGGGTTTAAAGGCAAGCCATAGGGAAATGACATGGACTTACAGAGGGGACAATACATCAAGAGGGGACAATATATACAGAGGGGACAATATATCAAGAGTAAAGCTGGGATAGAATAAGCCTGCCAAACCAGTTACAGTATAGCCACAATCTTATTTTATGATAAACTTGTGTATTTCACTCCTGTGTGTTTCATTTTAGCTTTTTAGAATCTGACTCTTCCCATAAGCATGAGTGTGCTCAGCCAGCCTGGATATAACATTGCCTTTAGCTTTGTAGGGGAAAGTGGCAGTTCTGTTTGCAAGTGTGCTGCTGCACCATTTCAAGTTAAATAAGTTCTACCCACGCAGTCTACTGCATTCCAATAGTCAATGAGCGGCGTGCACAGGACAACTTGCAACTGTAGCCAGACAAATGGGACACTAATACCCTGAGCATCACATTACCATCAATTTTAACCTTGAACTATATGACTGAAGCGACTGAAAGCTTAACAGAGGCAGGAATATTAGTCTTGACTCAATTGATTCGGCGTAGGAGGCTAACTATAGGGCAGAGATGGGCGAGGTGCTAACTGGTAATTGGGAGAGTGGAACTGTGCTGGTTAATTGGGTGTATGGCTATTGGATGAGGCATTTGAGACCCAACCTTTTTATTCTGGGCAAACGTTCTACTGTAAGGGTAGTGATGTAAACATGGGGGGGTTGCGAAAACTAGAACACAAAGGTAGACAGATATATTTATTGTGGCTTCATTAAATGGTACAGCAATACAATGTTGAGAACCAACATTAAGGATTGACAGCTACCATGGGGTTCCATGAATGACCGCAAAGCCATTGCGAGTGTAGTCTGACTGGAAATTAGAATAAAAATGGCATGAAAAAATGAAAGTGAAAGTGTGTGTTCTGTAAAGAGCAAGGGTCAAGCACCGTGTCTAACTCCAGTTGTTGATTTAAGCAATTTACATTTCACATATTATTTTTTAGATCCTTAGGTTGAGTACAAATTTACCATCAAGTTTGAAAGTAATGTTGGACTGATTAAGCTCTGAAAGCAGCAAGTCTTCCTCCAGAACAGAGCAGAAGGAGCAGTGCACTGTACCTGCAAACCTCCTTGCCCACATGGCTCTACTAAAATAGAGCAAAATAAAACATGTTGAGGCCTAGCAACTAGCAAACTGAATATGGGCCAAGGGTATGGAATTAAGGACTCTTAAGATAAAGAGTACATAACTAGTAACCAAACTATAGTGAAAGTGGCAGTCAGTATTACAGTGCAACGTCAAGTAACCAGGCAAAATGGAGGAGGGGGTAGTTGATGGTTAGTTGATCTGGATAATGGCCCCACACCCTTAAAGTAACTGGGAAACAACTAAGACTGAACACATTGCAGGAGTGCCAAGCTGTGCTTGCTTTAGAAGCACAACACTGCCAGTTACAAACCATTTTAGCCTGCAAAGTCCACATTATTATATTCATAAATAAATGAATGCGTGTTTCAATGGGACCAGATATCAGTTACATTACTCTGTACTGTAACTTTAGAGATTTCAACTGTATTGTTGAAAAGATATTATTTTATTTTAATGCATCTTGTTACCACAATAATTATGCCAACTACCTGATGGTTATAAACACTGTTAGATTTCTATTGAAACGGGCCATGGAGTGATAGAAGTGCTAATACCTTGTTTCCAACTGAAACTCGTTTTGCGTTTAAAGTGTTTGCGTTTAAACCAAGAAAAAAACAATCTGAACTGGGACTAACCAAAATGAACATGGGTATAAACAACAAAACAAGAAAATCTTGGAGGTAGGTGAAATATTTTTAAACTCTAAAGGGAATTACTGTATACAAAAAAATATACACATGGATGCTTCAGTTGCAGATTGGACCGTACAATGTAGATGGTACCAGTAGAATTCTCTGTTTGATACTGGAACAAGATGAGATTTTTAGATGGAAACGTGGCATTAATACTTCTGTCCTAACTGTATGTTCTTCAGACTAGCCCACGTAGGGTTACACTCAATTTTGCAAAGATTAGTCATATCCTATGTTGGCAGATTAAGAAAAATAAATACATTTTAGAAATCTATTGCTTGCAATCTGGTTTCCTTATGCAGTTGGTTTTAATATTAAAATGTTTGACAAATTAGAAGAGAAAGAGTACTTTCTCTAATGAGAAATGCTAATACTAATGAGATGAATAATTATATCCCATTTAACCAAGATCATTTATGTAGCAACATCAATAAAATAAAAAGAATACTGACAACTGTCCCATGGCAACACTTTTCTTCTTCCTGAAGCCCTAAAAGCTAATCGCTTAAAAAGTTTTTCAATTATTATTATTTTTTTAGGCAATGAGCAATACTGTTCTCTAATAATAAGCATAACAAACCTAAACGAAACACAGACAATCAAATGACACCAGTTATTGGACTTCAGCGCCCCCTGCAGCTACCAAACTGCAACTGCTGTTATAAGGAAGCAGAATTTGAAGCTTTTTGCTGCTCATCATCAACTTCATCATGGTTGTTGTAATCAGGACTGATCCCACTGTGCAGTGGTGGTATCGACACGGGTCTCACAGGATGGTGCAGAAGAATTTCTTCTCCCGGAAGGGGTTTTCAGAGGCTGGCACTGGGCAGATAAGCGGGTCCTCCCTTATATGAGCGTCACAGTATGCCATCAAATCAGCAGCAGCCTTGGACACCTGAAATGACAAAAACAACAAGAATTCTTTAAAAACTAAATATACTTATGTAAAAAGATAAGTGCAACTGGATGGACAGACTCCTGAACGTATAGACGGCTCCGTATATCTCCACACTCAGATATTCTCAATAACCTGCGTTTCTCAATAAGCAGTTCTCTGGATTTAAGACACCATGTAAGTGTGACTTGATACATTATATAAGGTTTTACAATCAAACTCCGTAAAGAATGGCAAACCTCTGCTGGCAGAGCAGTACTACTATTTGTATTGGAAAGGAAAGCTGATGACTGTAGTCATTGCCCAGCCTGGAAATCTGTTATTTTTGTAAGTTTTGCTTTTTGTCTTTCTTTGTGTTTAAATTGCTTTGTTTTGGCCCTTGTGCCCTTTCATTTTTGTGTTTATTTATAATAAAATAGTTATTTTTTTGAACTGCAGTCTGTCTCTGGGCCTCTTTCCACTCGCCAGCCTGCCACAAGGCCTATTGGTGCTTTTATACACATGACGCTGACTGGGTAAACCAATCTTACCCCGAGGTGAGAAAGCTTAAAGGCGGTCAAAGTTAATACCTTTTGTAACTGATTAATTTACATGCAAATCTGCTTGAGATAATAATGAAATAAAGACTATTGTATATGATGAGATACAGTATGGTGCTTCACAATTCCAAACTAACATCACAAAACTACCACACAACACAGAGGCCCAGAACTGAATGCTAGGCATTTTATGGTCAGGATTAAGGTTGTCTCACAGAAATGAACATTTAAAATTAAACTAAAAAAGATACAACTCGAGGGTTAAATTTCAGAGCTCCTACATTCTCCATAGTTGTTTCTTTGTAGTTCTGTTACATAGCTGTTTTTACAAAAAAAAAAAAAAAAAATGGTGCAAACTTAACAGTGATACGTAAGTGCTTTGTAAATATGCCCCAAAAAAGCTCTGATTTGTTGACGACATACCCAATGGCATCCAAACACATTTCAATGGAATCTAATTCCCTCAGCTGCCTATTACATTTACTGTACAATTAGTATACACAGAACTTGCTTGTATTTGTTATCAGATTTTTAATTGGGTTTGAAATGCATTGTAATCAAAATCTTCAGAATCCACTCTGACAGTCTGCTGTGCAGAACATATTTGCCACTTAGACAAACATATGGGGCAGTTAGGGATTCCTTCATGGTAATGGAACGGTTAAATTAATATTCCAGTAGATGACTGTGCTGGTTGACATTGTTGAACAGTATGAATGTACATGGATAAACACATGTATCATAAGAGGTAAATTCAGTGTTAAATGTTCCAAACAGTCACATCCAAGGTTCTGTTAGCCCAAAGATAGCAACCTGTTTTCAAAATCCAACACACTACACCCACAGAGGAACTCAACGATAGGCTGTTTTTGCCTGGCACGCTTTCCTGAGATGAGGAAAGCCTGCCTGCTGGGTAACCAAATGAGTGCAATTAAGCAGACAGCCATCCCCGCAGCCAGACAGCGCTGTAACCTTTGAAAATATTACTGGGTCGGTGTTTTCCTTGATAACAAATGGTGCATAGAACATTAGAGGGCCTGTATAAATCAATTAGAAAAAAAGAACAGTAAGCCAACTATAAAAATATATTGACTTAACCAAAATACAAATTCTTGTTTAATGTTTCTTTCAAAGCTACATATTTGAGACCTATAAAGGAAATGAAAGTTCACAGCAGCTATGGTTTCTATTATTTTGTTAACTACAGTCAATTTAATTGATGCCTGAATTACACTGAAGCCACTTTATCAGTTTATTCAGGGTTGAAAAATCTTTTAAAGACCTGTTGTTTTAAAGGGATACTTTAATAAGACCAGTAGATCCCAATGTGTCTGAAATGGTTTGTCACTGTGGTGAGAATCAAGCTGCAGTGAATGCAGTAACTGCACACAGAAGATGGAATTCCCCTATAAAAAGTTTCCTAAAGTAAAAGAATAGCAAAGTGCAATAAAGAATAGGTAAGCATTTTAAGCACAGAACAAATAAAAACTAAAACGATAGCAAACTATGGTAAATGCATACTGTAACCATAGGAAAAGCAGGGGAAAACTGCAAAATGAATGTGCAAATTTACTAGACAACTAGACAAACAGAAGAACACTGCTCACGGGTCTCTTAAAAGAAACACGTCTTAGCAAACATTTACAATATTTTCATTCAGGTTATTGAAGCTCTGTTGGCACGACTTATTTTCAGATGGTCTTGCACTTCCTAAACCTTTTTACCTGGAGACTGAAACTGTGCCCAGGACTTTAATACATTGTTACCTGTCTGTGACAGAGAGTGAATGAATCCTAGTCAACAATCTCCCTCCCGACCTGAGGGCGCTGTATAACAGGAACAGTGTGCCCCAGACTGGATGGTTTGGCAGTTCATTCCAGGGTCAGTTGGAAGTCGGCCATCCAGAAAGGGGGCGGAGTCACAATACCAGAAGTCATCGCCTTAATGCGGTTGGGGATGTGTCAGTCATGGATTGGAGGAGACATGATTGCACTCACTACTGAAGGGGGCGCGACTGAAGGGATGTGGCGAAGCAATCTGTTCCTTTGTTATGGTTATGAAAGGACCGGTAAAGGATTACTGTGTAACAAACAAAAACCGTGAGTTTTTGTGTGTTGCTTTGCCTGTCTATGTAACTGTTATATTTGTCATTATAGAAGGATAAACTCTGGGAGCTGTAGCTAAACAGCCAGCAATTAAACCCAAACTACACTTCACCATTGTACACGCATAAATCTGTAAATCACCACTTTCACTAAGAGAACTCTGTTGGAACATTTTATTTAGATATAAATACATTTTTCTTTCATGGGTTAAAGATTACGTCAGATTCTGGTTAAATTCCTACTTAGACAGTAAGTTGTTAAAGATCTTACTGGTCACTTTGTCCTTGCTAAAACAAGGCTGACCTCCAAGGCACTTTGAAATAAGTTTTAGCCTCCCCTTTGATGTCCAGTTCTAACATGAAAGGCATTTGCCATTTAGGGTGGATCATTGTTTTTGTGTTAGAGTTACCAACATATTGTTAAACATCTTTACAAACTAGAAATAAAACAGGTTTTCTTAGGAAACTAGCTACTTCAAAGAGAAACTGAATTGAACCAGATGCTTTGAAGCTAGGGTCAGGACAAATGGGCAATTAACCAAGTGATAAGAGATTTGTGTCTTTTTCTGATTGGTTTAAGGAAAAATCATGATGTCACTGAGAGACTGCATTAAAACTGAGAATACTGAAATGTTCTTTGTATTGCTCTGATCCATGCTTGGAAAGAAGAAACCTGCAAACTGTTGTCACCATGTAACCTTCAAGATATCTGGTTGTAACTTTGCAACTCACAAATTTTATCTTCAATAAATTATACTTATCTGGACTCGAAAAAAAGAAGACAGCAACTTCTCTTTCCTTTCTTCTTTTATTTCTTAAACTCAACACATTCACTCTGGACTTGTGTCAGTGTTGTGTTTGTGTGTGTCTTGTTTAGTGTCTTATTTAACTATGCCATACATTGCTGTGTAAGGCCAATTATTATTATTTAAGAGCTGCTCTCACACAACCCAGCCAATAAAGAGCTGTTTTCACCGTGAACTATCTCATGTCTGTTATTCCTGAGTACTGCATCACCTCTACACCTGCGCACTGCAAACCACTTTCACACAGTCATTAACCAACCAGTTCTTCGCCTAATAACTGACACATTTTTCCACCAGTAACATTCTTGGTCTCAAAGGCACTGGTGAGGTTAAGTGGCCTAGGAAGTGAAAAGTAAGTCATGGAAGGTACAACTTACTTGAATTTTGAACTGCACTAATTAGCGATAATCCCTTAAGGGCCCAGCATATGTAGATAAGACAGTAAATATCAAAGACATTGCATTTATGTAGAAAAGGATGGTATTAAATAACAAATAGACTGAGCAAACAGATTGTTTCACTGCTCTGTTTGTGGATTGGTCTATGGATTGTTTTTCACTTTTCAGATTGGTACAGAAGTTGGGGAAGATGTTGCATCTAAATAATTACAGTTTCATGCATGTACTGCTGCAGGTCCTAACACTGACGGTGTTTATATGGACAAGTCTTGACAGTTTGACTCACAATGTTTTGCTGTTCTGCTATGCTGTTCTGATTTAGGAAAAAAAGTCATCCGTACCAATGCAGATTAATCAATTCATAGTAATTTAGGGGAGGGGATATTTAAATGTTGATGTCTGCCTAGTAATTAGGAAAAGAACGACTCTGAACATCGTGAGGAGAGCTTCATGCGTTGCATGAAGATTAAAAAAATTAACAAGAGAAAAGAATTAACTTGTTGTCATGCATTCCGAATTATCACGCAGTACTTGTTTGTGTCTTGTTACTTTTCCAACACGCATGTGCGTGCGTGCGCGCACACACACAAACACATACACACGCACACACACAAAAGCATATAAAACTTTTACTAAGTAAAAGTTCTTTTATTTTTTTTTAAGTTTTACTACTTAAAAAATAGATATGCGTAACATCTAAAAGTTTTATTTAAAATGATACATTTGGAACACTAAGATGTATCAGGTAGTTAACAAGGGGTGATTATATATAATATATAAATGTATGTGGAAATTGTGGGAACACAGGGGGTTACCCCACAATATAATAATAATAAAAAAATTGTATGATCCTTAGGCCTATATGACTATAAGACTGAGAATAGGGGCGTATGTAAAAATACATACGAGGTTCCTGAGCAGCTTCATGCACTGGCAGTTCTATTGGTGGAGTACCAGGCTGAGCATCCCAATGTTCCTGTACTCATCTGCCGGTCCCTATACCCTGCCTCTGCTCCGAGAAGCCAGTGACTGTTGGTCTGCAGCTGCAGTAGAAGTGCCAGGCGCAGAATCCGCTTAACACACATACACAAATTATAATGAAACATGGATATCCTGTAATATTATAAACATTAAAACAAAAATCTTTATTTAAAGCAATATGGTACATTCATGTTGTTTGTTAACTATATCCATTACTTATTGCACAATATGCCAAATGACAATAATAATTAATTCTAGTTCTGTGCAGTGGAAGAAGAGGTGGAGCTCTGTTGTTCTGGGACATCTTAGAAGAATTATAGAAAGAAAATACGACTACTACTACTACTAATACTAATATTAATATGAGGCTAAAATTTAGCAAGTTGTGTTTAACAACATGCATTTATACAAACATTACTATTAGGCTATAAGACAGGTGTACATTTGCAGCATCTTTTGCACTCTTTATTGTGTGTGTGTGTGTGTGTGTGTGTGTGTGTGTGTGGTGGTTTGGTACGGCTTCATGTGACAACGTCACACAGTCATGACTGTTGAGTCAATTTTCACTTGAATGTAAACCCAGCCATTGAAAGCAGGTGAAAGGCGGTTTTGAGATACAAAATGCTGCATTATGGAGAATAAAAAATGTTCTTGTTTCCTCCTTATTACTGGATTATAACTTTTTATAGGTACTCACAAGGCAGAAAATATGAGAAAGCAGTGTCTACACAAAGCATTTTCTAAACGACATTCTCAATGTAGAAACATACGTTTAGCCAAAAAGTATGATAAACTGGCTTTATGTCAATGCCACCAGTAATGTGAATGGTTATCGACCCATTTCTGTCTTACCTGTACTCACCAAGATCCAAGAGAAATGAGTTCAATTCAGTTTAAATACATTGTCGATTTAGTAACCCTTCACCAGTATCAACAAGGAATCGGGACACACGCAGCTTCTGTTTTGAGAAAATCCATATTTTGAACCGATAGTGCTTAGATGTTTGTTTGCCCCTGTTTTTAAACCCACCTCAGTAAAATGTAGTCTAGCACTTTCAGTTGCTATAGAACCAAATAGAAAAAAATATAGAAACCAAATTTAAAAAATAAATAAAAGAGAGACAGTCATCTTTATGTTGCTGCCTTATAGTATTGATATTATTATCTCAGTTTTAATGAAAATGTGTGTTAACATTATCTTGCATTAAGCCTACTACGTCTACTGAACCATATATTTGATTGTGATGAAATCTAACCAATAGGCAAGTGCATTTGTTAATACATGCTATTGACAGCATCAGACTCTGGTGTTATATGAAGGCTCCTGTCCTTCCAATTTTACGTATATAAACTAGAAACCATCAATTGTGATGGCAAGGACCTTTCTTTACCATTAGGTACAGTATAAGAGTATCATAATCTGGAGTTCTATCGAAGTGCTGGTCCATCTACATCTGTTACACGCACATTTTTACATACACCTGCATAGCATGTATGAAACTATTACACTTGTGTTTCATTCTTTTTTAAATGTAACTACCCTTTTGCCTGTTATAATCGATCACTTCACATTTTGAAACCCAACTTTTAACCAATTATATATTTTCAGCAATGTCTTCTCTCACATTGGTCAACAAAAACACATTATTGATTGAAATATGGAAAATGAACGCTGCCCAGGAGACAAAAATCATACAGAAGGTGGCATGTACTTTAGTATTGACTAGATGATGTTTAAAAAACATGTAGTGAATATACTTCAAGTGCTTTTCACATTTGTATGTGTAAAAAATTATATTTTAACTCGAAGTGAGAAGTAGTTAGCCAACTATCCACTCACCTGGTGGGAATGGAACAAGTATAGAGGATTTAGGGTATAAAGGAATTAGAACTTGAATTACATCTAACTATATATTACCTGCAATTATTTGTGTCTCAATTATGTATTGTACTGAAAAATATTATCAATAGTATGACTTTATTTTAAATAGCCAATGAGTAAAATATGATAACAACTAACTATGTCGCAATTAATGTGGTTATCGTGATCATTTTTAGCCTATAATTGATAATTGAAAATGTAATTATTAGCAAAATGCTATACGAGGGTAGAGTTAAAATGAAGACGCTTGATTATTTGCTGCTTTTATAGCTTCCAGATGTCAGTAACTTTCTATCTGTGAGTCGCCAAGGGCGCACTCAAAAAAGAGACCTTTTATATCCATTTTATATTTACGGTCAATCCCGCTGAGAAATATAATTAACAAAATTAATAAATAAAGACACTACACAAGACTCTGAGCTAATTTTCTCATTCCATACAGTGCTGTAAATGTGACTCATGTAATGATAGCCTGGGCTTCAATGTGATCCATTTAGATGAGCTGTAATTATAAACCTGAGTCACAGTGGTGAAGCCTTCTAATAAGCATGTATCACGTTCCTCCATGCGATTGAAGAAATAATTAATACCTCTGCTGTGCTATCAGCTGAACATGTAGTTTGTTCTAACAGTCTGCCAATCAGAACCTCTTGTCACTGGCAACACCATATTTAAATCTTACAACAAGCAAAATATCCCCCTTGCTGGCATTAAGAGGAGCAGGATTCAGGGCACAGGGCAAATCTGCCGACCCACATCTCCACAGAACCCTCCTGCTGCTCACTAGCAGTACAATTGAACAAGGAACTGTATATCAATACCATACATATCCCTTGCCAGGGTATAATTAACATTGCAGCCATCAAAATTAGTAGAGCGGTTTCCCCAGGATGTAACATTCAATAACTGATTCAATCAGGCTTTAGTTGCGTGTAAAAGGTGCTCACTGTGAGCTGCATGCACGGTATGTGGAATAGCCTGCGTAGAAAAATGTTTTAATCAAATCTGCGCACACTGTTTTAAAGAATTTGCCTTCATGGATGTTAAGGATAATTATTGGGTTCATTGATTGTTATTTAAGCCTACTTTACAGACCCATTTTATTAATGTATAGATTCAAGTAAATTCGAAGATCTTTGGGCCTGAATGTAGGTGTGATTAAGCTAGGGGTGGAAGGGGTTAATTATCTCATTGTACCTGTTATACCAGGATTGAACACTCCTGGATAAAACAATCAGAGCTTGAGTTTGAAATGGTTTGGACTTCAGTGAATAATTTAGGAGACTCTTAGGATTAAATCAAGAGACTGTTAGGATGTAACCCTAGCACATCTTGCTTAAATCATCCTCTAAATACATTGTTGGAATGTTTTTCAATTGCAGTGGTGTCTTCCTATGACTTTGAGGTTGATTACATAGCAGTAAAAAACTGGGAAATAACGTTGGCCATATTTTCATTGAATCAACCCCTAAATAACCCAAGATGTACGGTTCTTAATCTTCACAATTCATTTTAATTGATTAATCAAAGTAAGCAAATGTCTAATTAACCACATTTATTCTGTTCCAAATGATATTGAAATACATTGGCAAAGACAGCAGGTTCAGTAAATTCAATCATCTTTTAAATGACAAAAAGTAATTGCAGCTATTAAAATAATTCCATAAATCTTACCTGTTGTGAACATTTATTCTTACAGTGGTCTCAATTTAATTCTTAAAACAAAAAAAAAAAATAACAAATTGTAGCAAAAGTATTTTTTATTTTTAAACAGGAAATCTGGTACTACACTGGTGTTACACTTTCTTGGTTATTTTACCTGGATAGTAAAATTGTCCGCACTCTTTTAACACCTTCTTTCCTTTCATTAACCAACCAGCTGTTTCCCTTATGGACTGACATGTTTTGCAGCCAGTAAGATGCTTCACCCAAAAGACACTGCTGAGACACAAATGACCACAGGATTGTGAGTGTTATAGATCTCCAATAAGGAAAGCACAGTTTAGTTCCAGATGCCATGTTTTAAAATGAAACTACATGTCTGAGATATCAGGTTTCGTTTCAAACTGTAGAGACCTACATAGTCAATGGAATTAAACAACTTAAGTTTTATGAAAGTTATTATTATTATATGTGACTCTGGCTGTTGTGATTAATCAGATAACATAAACTTGAGTTGGTTAAAAGCTAATTTGTATGATTAATAACTTCTAGTCATTTGTCATCCTAATAGTAATACAAAAAGTCTATATGGGACAGGGTACGCCCGCCCCTATGTTTATTTTGATATTATTATAGTTGCTGTTATTATTTAAATGTATTGTGTTTGTGCTGTTGGGGGTTGGCAGGGCAGGGTGAAAGCCCTGCCAGTGCACGAGTGTGTGGGGAGCATTGGGTGGCAGGGAAGAAGTTAACATACGTGGGAATGTGGCTGGAGCTGGCAATTGAATAAATGTTTAAATGATTAATTAAGGCTCCAGACACAGGTGTATATATAGTAATGATGGGTGTTAGTGGAGCAATGCTGAGAATTAATGTTGGTGAAGGTGCGGATTTTGTGTGCTGAGTGTGTATATGTAAGAAATAACTCCAGGGTGTGTGCGTTGGGTGCATTGTGAGGCACGAGGCCCGCTGCTCCCCCCAGTGTTGTCTCCTTCTCATAACTCCTTGTCGTCTCCTTGTCACAGTTGACTGTCAAGCTTCACACAGACAAGTACAGAGAGAAATCCTTTCTTCACACATCATTAACATTCCCGAATCGAATGTATTTTACAATTTATATACATACACTTACATTGTATGTATGTATTATTTGTATTTGTTTAATTAGCAGATGCCTTTTATATAGTAGACTGTGACGGAAAGATGAGTTCTGGTGATGAATCTTCCTCCCAACCTGTGAGGGCGCTAAAGAACGGGAGGAGAAGTATCTGGAAGGGCTGGCCTGACAGTTCGTTTCCGGGTCAGGGAAGTGGGTCAGCCTGGATGGAAGCGCGACTCTGTTGTAAGACCGTATTGATTTGAAAGGTAAACGAGAGGCAGCTGCAAGTAATAAGGCAGCTGCAACCGTTTACCTAGATATCATGCGGGATTACATATAGGGGCCAGGGTAACGCTGGTCTTTTCCTTCGTTTGGGTAAATGTTCGGAGAGAGAAGGAGCGAGAGAGGAGCTCTCGTTGTTACAGAGAATTACGTGTTGTGTTTTGTTGTGTTTGTTTGTAATTGTCTGCGTTTTGCACCACCAGACAGTTAACTCACCTATCCGGAGCTGTCGACCAGGGTCAGCACAATCCGGATCACCACTGCACGGAACCGTCACGAAATACAGTGTCTTCACCCACCACAAGCACGTCTGCACTCACCCAGGACTGGTGACCGTGTGTTCGTTTTTGTTCGGGACTGTGCCCTGTTTATTGCTATCCCCGTGCTTTACACATTGTTGTGTATAGCCGGGGATTTATTATTTAACGGTCACCAGACCTGGATTATAAATAAAAGCACCTTTTCACTGGAAACTGTTGTCTGCCTGTCACTCCTGCATCGCATCACCGTTATACCTGTTCCCCTCCACTAGCCACTTTGCCACACGTGGTGTCAGAACACGGGATTATGGACCGCAACGCGCTGGCGGAGTTGCTGCAGGCACTGGAGACCAGACGGGATGCAGAGGAGAGACGGAGGGAGGAGCGCTATACGGCGCTCATTGAACGGGTAGGGCTGATCGTTGCTGCAGGAGCGACCCCTACCGGAACATCATTGATGTCGGCCCCGAAGGCACGGGCCATGAAAATGACGGCGGAGGATGATCCGGAGGCATTTTTGGTGGCGTTCGAGCGGCTGGCAACCGCGGCGGGATGGCCTCGGGAGTTCTGGGCAAGCCAGCTAGGACCTTGCCTGATCGGGGAAGCGCAGGCAGCTTACCAAGCCCTGAGCGACCAGTACGCCACTGACTATGACCTAGTCAAGCAGGCTATCCTCCGTCGTCTCAACATCACCGCGGAGACCCACCGGACGCGGTTCCGCGAGTACCGGAGAGCCCCGGAGACACGCCCCAGGGTGGTGGCACAGCGGTTGTGCGACCACATGGTCCATTGGCTGACCCCAGAGAAGAAGACCGCTCAACAAATGGGGGAAGCCATTGTGGTGGAACAATTCTGCCATGTGGTCGGCGCCGAAACTCAGGCGTGGGTACGGCGCCACAACCCTGACACCCTGGAGGAGGCGGTCAAATTGGCCGAAGATTTTGAGGACTCTTTGACGTCAGCCCGGGTCGGGATCCTGTCAGCCCCTGCCCTGCTCAGGAACCAACCTCTCCCTCCCTCTCCTCCAACACCACCACCATCACCCTCGGTCCCGGCACCCAGACCTCCCAGACCGCCGACCCCGTTGGGCCCCCTTGCCTCCCCCCCATGGAGACCGAGGATGGCCCCCAGCTGGGGTAGAGGTGTTGCCCCTGCCCCGTTGCCCTACCAGCAGCGGGACAGATATTTAACCTATGCCCCCTCTGTCCCTCCACTCTGTTTTAGGTGTAACCAGCCAGGACATAGGGCCAGGTCATGCCCCGCTGCTATGGAGTGTGACGTGGCTGCATGCAACTGGACACCTGGAACGGGTAAGCAGGGGGAAAACGGTTGGGAGGGGCCCTGTCTGATTGACGTGGTTTTAGGGAATGTGAAAACCCACGCGTTAGTGGACACAGGGTGTGAGCAAACCTTGATCAGGACAGCTCTCTTGGGCGGTATGTCGTGGCGGCCACAAGGTCAGGTGGCCATCTCCTGTATCCATGGAGACACGGCGGCATACCCCACCCTAAAAGTATATTTATCGGTAGGACCGATAAAACGTCACCTTGTAGTCGGGGTGGCGGAAAGGTTGCCGCACCCAGTTATTCTGGGCCGAGACTGGCCAAAATTCAAAGAATTGGTGCAAATAATGGCAGTCTCAGCCACACACGTAAACGTGGCAGAAAAAGGGAAAAAGGAACGGATTGGTGATGTGTTTCCTTTTCATCCTGAAATGTTTTCCCCTCTGTTCCGTCCTAGAAAAACAAATAAGGAGAGACGGACCGCGAAATGGGAGGGAGCGTCTTTGAGACAAGGCTGGGGTCTGGTGGGAGAGTGCTGTAATGGTAACAAACGCCAGTCGAAGGGAGTGGGAACGCAGTGCGACCGAGAGAGCGAGGTTACTGGGCCGACTAGGGCAGAGGTTATTCCAGCCCCTCTCAATATACCGGACCCGTGGTACTCAAGCGCGGACCTAGTGTGGGGCCAAAAGAACGACCCGTCACTGGTGCACGCTTGGGGGCAGGTCCGGTCCATTGAAGGTAAGGATGTTGATGGCGCTGGGCCGCTAGTATATCCACATTTCAGTATAAAGGGGCAATTACTATATAGGGTAAACCTAGCCGCGGGCACAGGACAGCCTGTAACACAATTATTGGTTCCCCCGTCTTGTCGGACCGAGGTCATGAGGCTGGCGCATGATATCCCTTTTGCGGGGCACCTCGGAGCCGAGAAGACGAGGGAGCGAATATTGGCTCGATTCTATTGGCTCGGTCTTCATACTGATGTGTCGAAATATGTAGCCACATGCCCAGACTGCCAGCGAGTAGCGCCAGGTCGAGTGCGCCCCGCTCCTTTGGTCCCACTGCCGATTATTTCCACTCCGTTCGAGCGCATTGCAATGGACATAATGGGCCCGTTGCTACCTTCTGACTCTGGGTATACGCATATATTAGTAGTGGTGGATTATGCAACGCGATACCCAGAGGCAGTTCCATTGAGGTCCACTAGTGCAGCTGCAATAGCCACCGAGTTAGCGCAGATTATGGCTAGAGTAGGGATCCCCAAGGAGATTTTGACTGATCACGGAACCAATTTTTTGTCCAATACGTTACAGCAGGTGTACAAAATATTAAAAATACGTCCCATCAGGACGTCCGTTTATCATCCACAATCGGACGGTTTGGTTGAACGTTTTAATCAGACCTTAAAGTCGATGCTGAGGCGATTTGTAACACAGGAGCAGAAACATTGGGCATCGCTTCTTCCCTACCTCCTTTTTGCGGTGAGAGAAGTGCCGCAGAGTTCAACGGGGTTCTCCCCCTTTGAGCTCCTGTACGGCCGGCAGCCTCGCGGCATTCTCGACCTGCTGAGGGAGGGGTGGGAGGAGCACAAAGGCTCGTCCAAAAATGTATGTGCTCCTACTACGAGATCGGCTGGATTTGGTCGGTCGTTTGGCCCAAGACAACCTCAGATCGGCTCAGCACCGACAACAGCAGCATTACAACAAAAATGCACGGATTCGAACCTTTCGACCAGGGGACAAGGTAATGCTGCTACTTCCCTCATCTGAATCGAAACTGTGTGCTAAATGGCAGGGGCCGTATGAGGTGATTCGGGCTATAGGGAAAGTAAATTATGAAATTAGACAGCCCGATCGCCGAAATGAACGTGAAATTTATCATGTCAATTTATTAAAGCCCTGGCAGGCAAGGGAGGTCTTATTTATAGCCCCAGGCAATATGGAGGATGATTTAGGTCCCTGTTCAGAGACCCCGAGCACAAGAGCGATTTCTATGGGGGAACAATTGGTTCCGGATCAGCAAAGAGAGCTGCGTAAGCTTATTGAGGAGTTCAGCGATGTTTTTTCTGACGTGCCCGGCAGGACAAACTTAGTTGAATATGACATTATCTCTCCACCAGGTGTCACAGTGCGAGAGAGACCGTACCGGATCCCAGAAAGTCGACGAAGTGGCGTTCGCAAAGAGGTATGGGATATGCTCGAGCTTGGGGTGATTGAGCCTTCCAGGAGCGAGTGGTGCAGTCCGATCGTCATAGTGGCTAAGAAAGACGGCACCAACCGCTTCTGTGTGGATTTCAGAAAGGTGAACGCTATTGCTAAGTTCGATGCATATCCCATGCCTCGGGTCGACGAACTTTTAGACAGACTGGGAAAAGCGAGGTTTATTTCCACTCTGGACCTGACGAAGGGATATTGGCAAATCCCTTTAACCCGCAGCTCCAGAGAGAAAACCGCATTTTCAACACCAGAAGGGCTGTTCCACTTTAAAACCATGCCGTTTGGGCTACATGGTGCGCCCGCTGCCTTTCAGAGACTGATGGACCAGGTTTTACGCCCACATCATGAATATGCAGCAGCGTATATTGATGACGTGGTGATTTACAGCTCCACCTGGCGAGAGCATTTGGCTAGGGTTGCAGCCGTTCTTCAGTCTCTAAGGGCAGCCCGGCTGACAGCTAACTTGAGGAAATGTGCGTTTGCCAAAACAGAGACTCAATATTTGGGATTTTTAATGGGGAATGGAAGGGTGAGACCTGTAGTCACCAAAATCCAGGCTTTGGTTGATGCAGCGATCCCCAAAACCAAGACTCAGGTGAGGTCACTACTGGGCTTAGCCGGTTATTACCGCCGCTTCATCCCCGAGTACGCCACAGTGGTTAACCCGTTAGTCGACCTCACCAAAAAGAGTGCTCCAAATTTAATTAAATGGTCAGCTGAGTGTCAGGGAGCGTTTGATACTATTAAGCGTACACTTTGCCAGGCCCCCACTCTTATTACTCCAGATTTCACCAAGAGATTCATCCTCCACACCGACGCATCGAATGTAGGTTTGGGTGCAGTCTTGTCCCAAAAAGTAGCTGGAGTAGAGCACCCGATATTATACCTCAGTAAAAAAATGTTACCTCGGGAACGCAACTACTCCGTAGTCGAAAAAGAGTGTTTGGCCATTAAATGGGCTACTCACTCTTTACGATACTACCTGCTGGGACACTCATTCGATCTGGTCACAGACCACGCCCCACTCAAGTGGTTAAGCACAATGAAGGACAGCAATGCCCGGATAACTCGGTGGTATCTGGCATTGCAGCCCTTCATGTACCACATGGTACACCGTGCGGGGAAAGACCACCAAAATGCGGATTATTTTTCCCGGGAGGGGGGAGTAATGGGGAAGGTAGATTTAGCCGAGTGTTCCTTCGGCTCCACTCTGAGCGGTGGGATATGTGACGGAAAGATGAGTTCTGGTGATGAATCTTCCTCCCAACCTGTGAGGGCGCTAAAGAACGGGAGGAGAAGTATCTGGAAGGGCTGGCCTGACAGTTCGTTTCCGGGTCAGGGAAGTGGGTCAGCCTGGAAAGAAGCGCGACTCTGTTGTAAGACCGTATTGATTTGAGAGGTAAACGAGAGGCAGCTGCAAGTAATAAGGCAGCTGCAACCGTTTATCTCGATATCATGCGGGATTACATATAGGGGCCAGGGTAACGCTGGTCTTCTCCTTCGTTTGGGTAAATGTTCGGAGAGAGAAGGAGCGAGAGAGGAGCTCTCGTTGTTACAGAGAATTACGTGTTGTGTTTTGTTGTGTTTGTTTGTAATTGTCTGCGTTTTGCACCACCAGACAGTTAACTCACCTATCCGGAGCTGTCGACCAGGGTCAGCACAATCCGGATCACCACTGCACGGAACCGTCACAAAATACAGTGTCTTCACCCACCACAAGCACGTCTGCACTCACCCAGGACTGGTGACCGTGTGTTCGTTTTTGTTCGGGACTGTGCCCTGTTATTGCTATCCCCGTGCTTTACACATTGTTGTGTATAGCCGGGGATTTATTATTTAACGGTCACCAGACCTGGATTATAAATAAAAGCACCTTTTCACTGGAAACTGTTGTCTGCCTGTCACTCCTGCATCGCATCACCGTTATACCTGTTCCCCTCCACTAGCCACTTTGCCACATGAAATCTGTATAAATTAATTTTTTTTATTCTTTAATTATATACAGTGGCTTGCAAAAGTATTCAGACCCCTGACCAATTCTCTCATATTACTGAATTACAAATGGTACATTGAAATTTTGTTCTGTTCGATATTTTATTTTAAAACACTTAAACTCAAAATCAATTATTGTAAGGTGACAATGGTTTTATGTTGGGAAATATTTTTAAGAAAAATAAAAAACTGAAATATCTTGCTTGCATAAGTATTCAACCCCCATACATTAATATTTGGTAGAGCCACTTTTCGCTGCAATAACAGCTTTAAGTCTTTTGAGGTAAGTATGTACCAGCTTTGCACACAGTGTTGGAGTGATTTTGGCCCATTCTTCTTGGCAGATTTGCTCCAGGTTGTTCAGGTTGGTTGGACGACGCTTGTGGACCGCAGTTTTCAAATAGTGCCACAGATTCTCAATGGGATTGAGATCAGGACTTTGACTGGGCCACTGTAGGACATTCACCTTTTTGTTCTTGAGCCACTCAATGTTGCTTTGGCCTTGTGCTTGCAATCATTGTCCTGCTGAAAGTTTCCCACATCGCAGCTGGGTCAATCTCATGCTTTCTGGCAAACTCCAGACGTGCTTTCAGATGGCACTTTTTGAGTAACGGCTTCTTTCTTGCCACCCTCCCATACAGGCCAGTGTTATGCAGAGCTCTTGATATGGTTGACTGGTGCACCATTACTCCATTCCCAGCCACTGAACTCTGTAGCTCCTTCAAAGTGATTGTAGGCCTCTCTGTGGCTTCTCTCACAAGTCTCCTTCTTGTTTGAGCGCTGAGTTTTGAGGGACGGTCTTCTTTTGGCAGTGCCTGGGTGGTGTGATGCAGCTTCCACTTCCTGATTATTGATCCAACTGTGCTCACTGGGATATCCAAACACTTGGATATTAGTTTGTACCCTTTCCCTAATCTATGCATTTGTATTACTTTATCTCTAACTTCTGGAGAGTGCTCTTTGGTCTTCATTTTCCTTCAGATTCACAGCCTTACCAATGATCCTTCAACAGTGGAGTTTTTATCCAGAAAATGTGACAGCAACTTTAATGGTTCACAGGTGGAGGCCAATGGTAAGGTAATTGTGTCCTCGTTAGGGCAATTTCTTTCATCGGTGCAAACTGGGAGCTTCCACAGCACAGGGGTTGAATACTTATGCAAGCAAGATATTTCAGTTTTTTATTTCTTAAAAATATTTCCCCAACATAAAACCAATGTCACCTTACAATAAATGATTCTGAGTTTCACTGTTTAAAAATAAAATATCAAATAGAACGAAATTTCAATGTACCATTTGTAATTCAGAAATATGAGAGAATTCGTCAAGGGTCTGAATACTTTTGCAAGCCACTGTGTGTGTGTGTGTGTGTGTGTGTGTGTGTGTGTGTTATGTGTATATATATATATATATATATATATATATATATATATATATATATATATATATATATATATTGTAGTATATTAATCTGAATCACAACAGTAGTAAAACATGTATTGAAAACATTCATTATTATTATGAAATAAGCCCAATTATATTTTCTATCAATTTGG
The DNA here is from genome assembly GCF_017654505.1 of Polyodon spathula. Taxonomy (NCBI): domain Eukaryota; kingdom Metazoa; phylum Chordata; class Actinopteri; order Acipenseriformes; family Polyodontidae; genus Polyodon; species Polyodon spathula. The sequence goes on along the minus strand of NC_054539.1, from coordinate 42,482,624 downwards.
AATGCCAGTCTGTACTTGGTTTCCACAGAAGACCCCATGCTGACTTAAGAACAGAAAAATCAGCTGATTGCCCTCAGTTCTGGTTGTTCTTAGCAAGCCTTACCAACTGAGATATATTTACACTTCTTTAGGAAAGGTTGTCACAAAGACGGCCGGAGTGGGGGGACGTCAAACCAGAAACAGGAACCAGGAAATAAACAAAGAGATAGGTGGAGTTGGGTGGAGCTGAGCGCTTGCTTGCGCTCAGCATTTAAAGAATTAACAGAACAGAAAATAAAAAAGTTGTAACAAACAAAAACACAGGATACGGCACTGGTAGCCAAAATAAACAGACAAACAAAATGGACTAACACTAAACAAATCACGGTGAGCAGATATTTTAACTATTACTATTATTATTATTACAATTATTATTATTACCTCCGTCTCCAAACCCGTTCTCCACTCACCGAACACACAACCCCGAGTGAGTGAAAACATGCTGCTTTTATGCAGCTGTACCAAGACTCGATTGCTAATCAATCATTCAATCGGAGTCGCGGTACAACTGCACATGAATAAATAAAGTGCAATTCCCTGTGCTCACATATTATTACTTTTTACTTCAATCCACATGCCTAAATACAAATATACATTTTAAACACTCGTGTTGCACAGACCCGTTTATATCCTGTGTACCAATGACTATACACCAACATTAACACACAATATATAACATAAAATACACACAGGGGCGGGCACTTTGCCACAGAGGTATAATGAGTACTTTATATAAGACATCTAAACTCTATCATATTAACAGTGTACTCTATCGATCGATAAATAGATAGGTAGACTATTTTTTAAAGACATATTTTATTACTACACTTGCTCTGTTAGACAGTTTGACATACCCATGATTAACACTGCCTATTTAAAAACAAAACAAAAAAATCTGTAGCTTTATATGAAGGAAAATGTTTAAGATAAATATATACACAAGAGCATAGTCTCTGGCATACTCATTTTGAAACAAGGTGTCTACCTCAAACATGGATAATAGGTGTATTTAATAATATTATATTAATGGTATTAGATATGTACTAACATGGCATACTGCAATGGCATACCATAATCAATCCTACAAACTGAAGACCCTATTTTTATTTGTCTTTATTCTACATTTATGTCTATTATCAATAGAAGGGAAGAGATGGATTTTCAATCTGTAGAAAGAGCCCACGACTAGACACAGATTAAGCAAAATGTCTCATTTGTCAGCTTGGCATAGAAGTTAGAAGGACTACTGTGCATGACAAGTAAACTGTGCAAATGCAAAACAGGCAGATGCTTGATGGGCTTAATTATAACGGGTTGCAGTCCCAAACAATAAACACAGGTATCTCTCCCACTATACAAACATAGTCACCAGTCCTGGGTGCACGCTGTAGTGCTTGTGGTGGGTGATACTGTTTAAAGAGTAACAATAGTGTAGTGCTGTTCCGGGTTCAATGCTGGCCCTTAGCGACAGCTCCAGAACGTGTTAGCCATCTATGAACACACAAGTAACAATTATAGACAAGACAAACAAACGAACACTTACGATATTTCACAATTTACTACACGGGTCCTTCCAGGTTATATTTCATAACCAAAGTGATGGAACAGATTACGATTCTCCGTCCCTCTTATATGGTGTCACGCATTACCCCTTGGTAAACAACTGCAACTGCCTTTACAATCTGTGGCGGCTACATCGTTTACCTTCTGGGTCAATAAGTTCTTGCAATGGAGTCTCGCCTTCATCCAGACTGACCGACTTCCTGACCCGGGGAACGAACTGTCAGGCCAGCCTGTCAAAAGATCTCGGTCCTTGCTGCTTAGCACCCTCACAGGTCAGGAGGGAGATTTACAACAAAGATTCATTGTATTTCTGTCACAGTCTCTCAGTCAGCTACAAAGTTCAACCATCCTATGTGTTTCAAAACAATTACGATTTTGTGTAATTATATCAAATAAAGTGTACTGATGTGACAAGTAAAAAAAAAAATAAAAAAATACAACTTTATGTGCATTTTGCAAAAAAAGTATTATGTGATGATTTTGAGATTTGTGATGTCAACCAAATGCCACCATTTCACAATTTTTAGATTATTTTCAACAATCTTATTTTGTTGAAGTTTGGTGTTAGTGAGGTTTTTCTACAATTCTAGCAAACATTTAGTGGTACAAAATATGTTAGGAAACACTAAACAGCAAGTTTGAAATTAATTTAAAAAAAACGAAAATACAAAGGGGAATTTGTTTATTACAGTCCTCTATTTAAATTCACATTTTTATTGACATATCTTTTTTTTTTTTTTTATAAATTTAGTCATCGTCAATTTGTTACCCCGTTTTTTTTTCCCCAATTTAGTATGTCGAATTATTATTTGTATCCTCGGCTCACTACTCAAATGCTGTTGATAACTAGGAGTTACTGAACGCTTTCTAGTCAAGTCTAAACTAATGACAGCCTCAGCAGACTATTTTTTTAAAGGCATATATTATTACTACACTTGCTCTGTTAGACAGTTTGACATACCTGTGATTAACACTGCCTATTTAGAATTTTTTTTTAAATCTGTAGCTTTATATGAAGGAAAATATTTAATATAAACATATACTCACACAAGAACATATTCTCTGGCGTAATCATTTTGAAACAGCGCTGTGAAGCAGAGAGCAAGTGAGAGACTGAGAATAGACAGTTATTTTATTATTATTTCTTTAGCCGTGATCCGCGGCTGACAGCGGTCCTTTTCTTTTTATTTCTTTTACCTGTGTTCACAATAAACAGTTTGGACGAATACTGCCTGTGTGAACCTGTTTATTTTCATGGAGCGTTACCATATACAGTATACCAGTGCTGCTGATGCAGTCGTGGGAAATTTGGGCTTGCTTGGTATTGCAAACAACACTGATTGAGCCGCAATGCGAGGCGCGGTCAGTGTTCAAAAGGGAGTATTTATTTTTTTCGCACACCACAAAACTACCCATTTTGTGTACAGTGTGCAATACGGCGTGAAACTTTCACTGATTCATAAACTCACCCCTGATTGATTCCCTGCTTTAAGCAGGGTTTATTATTAATAATAATAATAATAATAATAATAATAATAATAATAATAATAATAATAATAATAATAATAGTTGAGCAATTGTAAGATTAACATTTAAAGTTTTTAAAATTATTATCATTATTGTTTCTAAATTATGACATGTCCTGAATTTTTAGCAGAAGTGACAGGGGCATCGGAGTCAGGTTTTGCAAACTGCCCATGACTGGCAGCTGGGTCTCGGTGGTACTGTTGGTGGATTCAGTTTTTCTTTTTGCAACAGCTATCTACGGCAAGCAGGGAACATTAATGTCATCAAAAAGAGGCAGATTTTCATTCTTCAACAACAGTATACCCATTCATAAAGTGCTTTCTAACAGTCTACCGTATTCTCAGATCATTTTATGAATAGAATATAGCTGACTTTCGTTAGTTTTAATCAAAATGAATTTTATTACAGCAGTCGGCAAGTACTTTTATGAATAGGGCCCCTATTAAATGTTATCTTTGCACAACCTACAGAAAATAAAAACAATGGTAATGTGAAAAAATTTTGATTTCAGATGGGATGAGAAACAGCAGTTTCTGAAAAAATGGAATTTGGGAAAACATTTTTGAGCAACACGTGATTATTCCTCCTAGGAAGTCAGAAAACATTCGGTCATTATCAAAACCCTGATTCCCTGAAATAGAAATGTAACCACTACCTGATGGGCTATAACCCCTTATAGCCCGAATGACCTGAGCACTTATATCAGAGTTGCTCCTTTAAGAGCCCCGTATGTGTCAGACGTCGCTCCATCCCCAAGAGATAAATACGAGTTATGTATAAGGCTCAGCACCATTTTATTTTCAGGCCTGCTGCGCTGGAGTGAACACAGCGACCTTGAAAGTTACATTTCTATTTCAGGGAACCAGGGTTTATGATAATAACCTAATGTTCCCTTTCAAGTATGAAATGTAACCATAACCTAATGGGATAGAATATCCAAACCGTCGCAAGTGAAGGACTTGCAGCACCGGCAGATGTGCTAAAAAGGAAGATAAACTGCCTTTAGCATTCTGGCCGAGGACCGATGAGGATTCATGGCATATAGTCCACAGTACAGTGAGGGAGGACCCTCATGCAGTGTATATGATGTAAGGTCACACTGAGTAACCTCAGCATTTAACATCAGAAGTCCAAAAGGTGTGTGGCTGACTACCCCAGGACTTCAAGAGGAACAATAATTTAAAAATGTGCTAAAGAGCAGAATGAGGGACTTCTTTTAACAATGGTCCCAAAACCAGGGTTCTGTAGATCTATGACATTCAGATCAGTAGAATATGGTTAAAGTCAGAAGCATGGCCCATACTAAAGCGTTGCAAATGTCTGTGACAGATGCACCCTGCAATAATGCCCAAGATGTTACAAGGCCTCTTGTGGAGTGACCAGTGACCTTCTCACCTTGGCTAGATCATATGCAATCTTGACCATGTCTGCAACCTTGACAGCTGTTGTTTAGACCTAGGTTGGCCTCCTTCCTCAGGCAAAAGCTGAAAGAGAAAATGATGCTGAGCCTTATACATCACTCGTATGTATCTCCAGGGGGCAGAGATGATGTGTGATGCATATGGAGCTCTTAAAGAAGCAGCTTTGATAGTGCTCAGGTAATTCAGGCTATAGGAGACTATATCCCATCAGGTAATGGTTACATTTCGTACTTGAAAGGGAATGGACGAACGCTTTTAAATTACAATGAATGGTACCCATATGATAATATGTCACATAGAACTGTCCTACATTCATATCAATACATCTTAGCAGCGGTTGAAACCGAACCATCTTTAGGAAGAGTGTGATTATGCAGAAGAATATGATGAGTTAGTTACATGCTCAAAGATTTCACCCAGTCGACCAAATGCTAAATGTTTCTGGAGACATGTTGTCAAAGTAGAAACCAGGGGTACAGTACGAATCCCATAGTGGCTGCAGCAACTGCAAGCTGCTACCCTAGCAACTTCAGGGTCTGGTACCATATGCCAAGCCACTGTTAAAGAGCTGAAGGGAATGATAGTCAAATCTTTTCAAAGCCTGCTGATTACATTTAGTGTAAAACTTATCCAACATCTTGCAGTTTCCAAAACTCAATCTGAAAATGTCTTGTAGCAGATACGGTACATTTCATCATCGCGTATGCATAGATCGGTCCCCTTTGCAACGTTCTTACATAACAAAGTATGTTAGCTGTGTAGCAAACAAATTCCATCAACAGCATCAAAGATGCCAAATGTGATTTAGATGTCATCTTCAATTTAGCTTTCAGAAGCTACTGAGCAATTTAAATGCTACCCTTTACTGTGCATTGAACTAGACACAGATGTACGTTGATAAGGTAGCCACTCATATCTGATGCATAAGCACTTTCATTTACAATGCGTTAAAAAATCTTGAACAAAGTAAATATGAACAGTAGGATGCACATCATCAGTCATGGTAAAAATGAATTACTTACATTATTTTTCTGTTCAGAAAGATTAAAATGATACAAAATAGAGTCACACAATAATAATGATTTTTTTTTTTTTAGTAGTCGCCAATTGATTTTGACCCTGTTTTTCTCTCAATTTGATATATCCAATTGTATTTTAAGCTTAACTTGCTGATACCACCCTGCGCTGACTCGGAAGCAGTGAAGACAAACACACGCTGTCCTCCAAAGCATGTGCCGTTTTCACTGTGCAGGCCCACCATGCAGCCAACTCGGAGGACAACGCAGCTCTGGGCACCTTACAGGCTAGCCTGCAGGCGCCCGGCCAGTCTAGAGGGGTCGCTGGTGCGCGTTGAGCCGAGGACAACCTGGCCAACCTAAGCCAGGTGTACGATTGGAAATTATGGTTGCAGATTACATGAGCCAGTGATTATTTTTTCATTATAATTTTAAAATAACATCAGAATAACATAATGTGGTTACCTTTATTCTGTACAAGTTGACTGCAGTATGCCAAAGTGACAACATAGGAATGGCCAAAGCTTGCTAAACTGCTGTGGAGATTTGATTTAGTATTTGAATTTAAATTGATTATAGGTTTCCTTTAAGTAGCTTTTTGGCTCCAAAGCAGAGGTTTGCAGTTGAGAGTGTTTGACCACAAGCTTGCACTTTGCACCTGCCCCCAGTCTAGCCCTCTGGGCATGAGTTTAAAAAAAGCGGTCTACACTTGATAACCTGTGTCCACAGCAGCCCTTGAAAAGTATGCTTTATGGAAGCACTACACACTGTTTGAAGAGCTTACCTTTATCCTGTCCATGCAGGCTTCCATCTTGAGCTGCTCCACTGATTTCCTGGCTTGGGATATACTGGCTGTGCTGTTGTTCGCCATGCCGTCCTTCATAGTGTCTTCCTAAAATAAGTACAAGTGAATTTCAGGTAGAAAGCCATTTGTGGGTCCAAAAACAGTGCATGTATTTGAATTATTTAATTTTAATTATATTTCCATATGTAATTATCTCTGTCTTACAGCTTTAATATCCGGTTTAAAATAATAATGCTATTTTTTTATTTTACTAGTCTGTCTTACAGTACTTGTAGTTCTTAATTACATATTTCTCATCAATATCAGTGTGGCCCTTCCTCTATCCTCACCCCCTGCAGCAGCATTGAAATGAAAAGTGAGGGAATGAGTGATATGAGTATGTGTGGAAAACTACACGAAAGAAAAGCAGGTAAACTGAGACTTAATAAAGAAAAGAATGTACAAATTTAAAATCAATCAATCAATCAATCAATCAAACTTAGATTTATATAGTGCCCCCTAAACATATGCATGTCTCAGGGCGCATTACATCATACATCATCATAGAATAAAAGATTTAATCTTCGATTTGAACATGAATATGGAGGAGATGTCTCTAAAATCCCTAGGGAGAGAATTCCAAAACAAAGGGGATTGTGACGGGGTACTCCCCCACCCCTGTGTATTGTGTATTATTTTACATTTGTTGAATTATCATTTAAAATGTATTGTTTAATTTGTATAAAACATGATGTTTTGTTATTGTTCTTTTTTGCAGCATGGGTGGGATTAAACTTCCCCATCCATGCTAAACCCGTGCAGAATGTGACCGTCTCCAAATCGATTGATTGATTTATTTATTACTAATTTGGAGATGGTCACATGTATATAAACCTGCAGCTGATCGAGGTTAGTGTGTTCAGAAGCAGAACGAGATGTGAGTGAAAGAGAAACTAAAAGAAGTCATTACAATTGCTATTCGTGCTGTGTTTATAGCAGCGCGGTCCTTGTGTGTTCAGTACCTGTTTGTCTATCTGTTTTGGCCAATGTGCCTTTTTGTTTTGCATAAGTGTTTTGTTCTGTTTTATTTTATTTATTTATTTATTAATAAAACGTACAGCTGCGCCTTCATACCGCAGTGCTGTCTCTGTGTGGGCTACTCCTTCCTGGCCTGACGTCACAACACAAGCCAGCCTGTTCACACGGCTATATGACCAAACACGCTAACGCCCAATATATTAGTATGACTAGAAGGGACCACAAGAAGATGAGCCTCAGCAGAATGAAAACTTTTGCAGGGCGTGTATCTTTGAACCAACTTTGCAAGACAGTGAGCAAGGAGCAAGACCATGCAGAGATTTAAAAGTTAGAAGGGGTATTTTGAATTGTATTCGCTGAGCTACCGGTAGCCAATAGAGCCAAGATATCACAGGAGTGATGTGGTGATGAGCCTTTGTCCGAGTTAAGACACGGGCAGCTGAATTTTATATGAATTGCACACGACTTAAGAGTCTTATGTGGAAGACCAGTCAATAATGCACTGCAGTGGCCCAGTCTTGAATCGAAACCTCAGCTGATGTTAAGTTTAAAAAAGGGCGGATTCATTCATGTTTCTCAGATGAAAAATTGTAATAGCCCAAACATGTGCTATATAGTTTAATGAGGGATCAAAAAGGACCCCAAGATTTCTCACTTCCGAGCTCAAAGGTCCAGTAGTTTCCAATAGTGATGGGTATTAAAGTCATGGTTAGAAGGAGTCGTCTGGGCAGCAATAGCATTTAACAGAATAGTGTATAATTGTAGAACATTTTTACTCATCCATAGCTGAATTTCAGACATATACTTATAAAAGTGTTCTGCTTGCATAACTAAACACTAAAGTTTTATTTTATAGGCTTAAAAGTCTTTAACTATACTCTACGTGACTAGGGGAAACTTCTTTCCTTCAATTGTTTAATTGTTTAATTCAGGATATGGTTCACAGCATGGTCCCTCTGAAAACAGCAGACTACCATTCAAATGAAAGCTAGGTCTCACCCAAAATAGCTTCACCTTCGAAATCACTGAAGCAAGTGCAAAAACACTCCTTATAGCACAGAAATACCATCATAAAACCACAGCATTACCAGACATAACAGCAAAACAAAACTAGAACAAACACTGGCCAATGGTACTAACTCGGTACACTGCTACTGGAAATATGTTGTGCCACTCTGCCACTGGGTACCATTGTATGTCTCTTACCAGTGTAGCAGTACAGAACCATTTCCTTGTCATTTAGTGCCACTGCATTTTACATTGAACAATATTTGGTTATTCCAGCCCACTTTCTCCTATTAATCTTAACTACAAAGTGTAAATATTCTAAAGGTATGGGTAAAGCATGCCAAACTGCAATTTCACAGTGCAAATGAATTTACCTTGCTAAACTTTTATAAGGACTACTACATTCCTTTCTTTGAACAAGTTTTGCCACGAATTCACAAATTCTCTTTTCTCTATTACAGGTGGTGCCAGGAAGATTGCTGTAGCTGGGCTCAATAAAGCAGAGGGATTCACTGAACTCCATTCATGCAGTCAATGATCCCTGTAAGAGCTCTCAAAAATAAAAGCGGCAGAAGTCTGGGATAAGAGGAAAAGCCATAGCAATGTAATTCCAGGATTTATAGCAACATAGTACTGGACAGGCAGTGCTATGTTAATGCCATTATGAAAATAATAATCACATTTTGTTTGAAAAAATATTAATCAAAATGAGTGTTTATGTCTATTTGTTACAAGACGGCACAAGCTCACAGTTTCAGCAGTTGAGACATCATCCCATTTTAATCCAGTGGACATGTAAACATTTGAGTTTGCTTAGTTTTGGGATTGTATGGTCAAATCCCTGTTTATGTTTAGCATAAGGAGCCAGTGCATGTAAATTACTGTAAATGCTGTAGTGTGTGTCAGTTTTGAAGTGGCGATTATTACTGAGAGGAACGGTAGTTCCTCACGCCAAGTTACAGCGAAGCACAAGAACTGCAGTGAACTATACAGCACGGATAGTTTACATGTTTTCAGGGTATTGGCGCAGCAAAAATAAATCAGCCAAAAGCACCATTTTACTTTTAATTTGTAGTTCCCAGCACTCTTACGTGAAATGTAGAAAAAAAGTAAATACAGTGGCTCTCAAAAGTATTCACCACCCTTGGACTTTTCCACATTTTACTGTGTTACAACATGGAATCAATATTGATTTCATCAGGAGCTTTTGCCACTGATCAACACAAAAAAAGTCCATAATGTCAAAGTGAAAAATAAAATCTACAAATTGTTCTAAATTAATTACAAATATAATATAATATACAAATATATTACTTTGACATTATGGACTTTTTTTGTGTTGATCAGTGGTAAAAACTCCTAATTAAATCCATTTTGATTCCATGTTGTAACACAACAAAATGTGGAAAAGTCCAAGGGGGTGAATACTTTTGGGAGCCTCTGTACCTGTCATACAGTAAGAGAAATAAATCGCCAAAGGAAGGTAAAAATGTCCATCTTCTTTTTCTCCCGACGTGCTTTTTTGCAGATCTTTGCATACACCAGGCACTTTTATCCATGCAGATGTATATTACAGGACATTCGAGTTTAATGACAATTAACTTGTTTTGTCAACATACACTAGGGAATTCACTTATTGTGACGTCTATTAAATTATTTATTTCTGTTATAAAATGGAGCCTGCAAAAAATCTTTCTTTATATAAATAAATAAAAAGGTCTAATATACTTGTGATTTGAACCTACAATAGTTTGCAAGCATGATGCGTTAACTGTCAGTGCTACACTAAGCAGTATTTTGAATCAGTGCTACACGACTAGTTGAGGCAAGCAGTATTTTGAAGAAGTCAGTCAGCTGAGAATTCTATTTACAACAATTGACCGTCTGTATATTTTAAGATTCTGAGATTCTGAGTTTGAGTAAAGGAAGTTGAAACTGAAGCCTCTAGAAAATCGGGGGGGGGGGGGGGGGGGGGGGGGGGGGGGGGGGGGGGGGGGGGGGGGGGGGGGGGGGGGGGTGGGGGGTGGGGGGGGGGGGGGGGGGGGGGGGGGGGGGGGGGGTGGGCGGGGGGCGGGGGGGGGGGGGGGGGGGGGTGGGGGGGGGGGGGGGGGGGGGGGTGGGGGTTGGGGGGGGGGGGGGGGGGGGGGGGGTCCTACGGTCACAACTTCGCTTTTCACTTTGACCCATTAGTGACATTGCCTATCTCCTTTTCTTTGACATACATTAGTTGCTTAAACAATTTCCACTATGTTATTTAGAAAAATGTACTGTTTAATACTGATCTGTACATTCTACTTTGTCCCCAGCATTTGAACAATGCTGAACAATGAACATATCCACCTGATTTAAACAACCCAATGTGCAGTCACGTGACTCCTGCAGGCTACATAACTGCCGGCACTTTGCAACCACAGATTCTTCTTCTTATCCTGTCACAGGAATTAAAAAGATATGATGTGCCAGATACTTGGAATGTGTGACCCCTACTGTGCACCACCGGTGAGCGAGCACACTTTGACACGAATTGACCAAGATTATTTTTTCCTTTTAAGAAAACGTACTTACCGTTACATGTTATTAAGAAAAAATACATTTTCAATAGTTTGTTACAAAATACAGTATAAAAACATATATTTTTAATATATGGTAGAAAAGTATGATCCTAATATTTTTCATATATATCCATGCATGAAAATTTAATGGAATATGTACAATAATTCTTTGTATGAAAAGTTATCAAAATGTGATTGTCATATTTTGTATATAAAATTATATACATCTTTTCAACTAGGGATGATTTATTAAAAAGTATATATCTGTGGGTTTGTAATCTAATTGGTAACCCGATTACCTGTTGGGACCGGGGGAGTTAACCGGACGGGCCCCTTTTATCTATATTTAAAATATATGGGATATATTTTAAACATAATTTAGTCTATAATCCTGTGGCAAACTGGTTTGTAGTGCTCCGGTGTATAGATGAGTTGAGGTGCTCCAACAAAGGACAAACACGAAGTCTACCGGTCAGGTTTCTTTTAATGCCCTTTTTAAACCGGGTTTCAAATAATAAAGCTGGCTCTACCCAGCAATGGGTATTGCCAGTGAAAACTGGACCCAAAATAATAAAGCTGGTTCTACCCAGCAATGGGTATTACCAGCTACAAAACAAAGGGGTTGCAGTCCTGAAATAATAAACACAAAAACACGTCTCCAAACTGGGTGCTCTGGTGCAGGTGCTCGTGCGCGTTCAAATCCGGGCTTCTTGCTGCAGCTCCAGCTTCGTATCAGCCGTCTGGTAAAACAAACACAACACTCCTCAATGACCCCACACTTCATTCAAGATTCCGTCCTTGTCTCCTCCCATTAACCACAACAAAGGAGCCGATTACGGCGTCACGTCCCCCTAAAGTACCCTAAGCCCCGCCCCCTCCGATAGCTAGTTCAATCACATGTCCTCCAATTCATGACTGAAACTTCGCTCATCGTACTAGGGCGATGACTCCAGGTACCGTAACGCCGCCCTCTTCCTGAATGGCCGGCTCCCGACTGTCCCCAGGATGAACTGCCCAACCATTCAGTAGGAAGCCCGCAGCTCCTGTTGTACAGTGCCCTCACCGGTCGAGAGGGAGATTTTTGATTCGGATTCATTCGCTCTCCGTCACAAATCCATATATTTTATATGTTGAAAATATATGGTGCACCATATATGTTCGTTAGTCTGTAATTCATATAAAATAAAGATATTTTATTACTGCCTGAGAAAGAGAACCCTGCGCCACACCTGCCACCACAGAGCTCTGCTCCACAGCTGCTGTCTAAGAGTGTCCTGCGCCGCCCAAGAGAAAGTGCCCCACACTGCCAGTGAGAGCATGCTGCGCCGCCAGTGAGAGACTGCACAGCGACACCAGCGAAAGAGTACCTCCCGTTGCCCGGAAGAGACTGTCCTGCGCTACCAGAAAAAGAGCCCAGCGCCGCCAGAGCCCCATAGAGAAAGCCCCGCACCACCAGAGCCCCAGAGAGAGAACCATGTGCCACCAGAGCCCCATAGAGAGCAGTGCACCGCCAGAGCCCCATAGAGAGCCCCGCACTGCCAGAGCCCCAGAGAGAGAGTCCCGCACTGCCAGAGCCCCAGAGAGAGAGAGCAGCGCACCGCCAGAGCCCCAGAGAGAGAGAGCACCGCACCACCAGAGCCCCATAGAGAGAGCAGCGCACCGCCAGAGCCCCAGAGAGAGAGAGCACCGCACCGCCAGAGCCCCAGAGAGAGAGAGAGCACCGCCAGAGCCCAGAGAGAGAGAGAGCAGACCCCAGAGACCCAGAGAGAGAGAGCACCGCAGCGCTCTCCGCTCTCAGTGGCGACCCAGAGAGGTCGGTCGGGGTTCTCTCTCTCGAGTTCCTCACTGTGACAGATCTCCGCCCGGAGTCGAGAGCACAGCCTGCTCGTGGACCCAGAGAGAGAGAGAGCAGATTCGCGCCGTACACCGAGCCACAGAGAGAACAGGGCGTCCGGCACCGCAAGAGTCTCATCCAGAGATGAGAGAGCAGCGGTCTCGCCAGAGAGCCCTAGATCGCGAGGCGCAGCACCACCGCCAGAGTCCCATAGAGAGCAGCGCACCGCCAGAGCCCCAAGAGAGAGCGCCGCACTGCCAGAGCCCCATAGAGAGCACCATGCGCCAGAGTCCCATAGAGGCCCCGCACTGCAGCTTAGCCCCATTTATAGAGTGACCACAGGATGCCAGCGGGCCCCCATAGAGAGCACCGCACCGCCAGAGCCCCAGAGAGAGAGCCCCACACTGCCAGAGCCCCAGAGAGAGAGCCCCGCACTGCCAGAGTGCCAGAGAGAGAGCCCCATGCCGCCAGAGCCAAATAGAGAGCCCCACACGGCCAGAGCCCAAGAGAGAGAGCCCCGCACTGCCAGAGCTCCAGAGAGAGAGCCCCACACTGCCAGAGCCCCAGAGAGAGAGCCCCGTGCCGCCAGAGCCCCATAGAGAGTGCCGCACGGCCAGAGCCCCAGAGAGAGAGCCCCGCACCTCCAGAGCCCCAGAGAGAGAGAGAGCCCCGTGCCACCAGAGCTCCAGAGAGAGAGCGACCACACTGCCACCAGAGCCCCAGAGAGAGAGAGCCCCGCACCGCCAGAGCCTCCAGAGAGAGCCCTGCACTGTTAGAGCCCCATAGAGAGAGCCCTCCAGAGCCCCAGACAGAGAGAGCCCTGTGCCGCCAGAGCCCCAGGCAGAGAGAGCCCCGTGCCGGCAGAGCTCCAGAGAGAGAGCACCGCACCGTCAGAGACCCATAGAGAGAGCCCCGTGCCACCAGAGCTCCAGAGAGAGAGAGAGAGAGAGCACCGCACCATCAGAGCCCCATAGAGAGAGCCCCGCACCTCCAGACCCCCAGAGAGAGAGCCCCGTGCCGCCAGAGCTCCAGAGAGAGAGAGAGAGAGAGCACCACACCGCCAGAGCCCCCAGAGAGAGCCCTGCACTGTTAGAGCCCCATAGAGAGAGCCCTCCAGAGCCCCAGAGAGAGAGAGCCCTGTGCCGCCAGAGCCCCAGAGAGAGAGAGCCCCGTGCCGGCAGAGCTCCAGAGAGAGAGCACCGCACCGTCAGAGACCCATAGAGAGAGCCCCGTGCCGCCAGAGCTCCAGAGAGAGAGAGAGAGAGAGCACCGCACCGTCAGAGCCCCATAGAGAGAGCCCCGCACCTCCAGAGCCCCAGAGAGAGAGCCCCGTGCCGCCAGAGCTCCAGAGAGAGAGAGAGAGACAGTGCACCGCACCGTCAGAGCCCCATAGAGAGAGCCCCGCACTGCCAGAGTCCCATAGAGAGTACCGCACTGCCAGAGCCCCAGAGAGAGAGCCCTGCACTGCCAGAGCCCCCAGAGAGAGAGAGCCCTGCACCGTAAGACCCCCATAGAGATAGCTCCGCACCACCAGAGACCCAGAGATAGAGCCACGTGCTGCCAGAGAGAGAGAGCTCCGTGCCACCAGAGTCCCAGGGAAAGAGAGCCCCTTGTCGCCACAGCCCCAGAGAGAGAGAGCCCCGCGCCACCAGAGCTCCAGAGAGAGAGCCCCGCACCACCAGTGCCCCAGAAAGAAAGAGCCCAGCATCACCAGAGCCCCAGAGAGACCCCTGAGCAGCCGGAGCCCAGAGAGAGAAAACCCAGCATCGCCATAGCCCCAGAGATACAGCCCTGCACCACCAGAGCCCCAGAGAGAGAGAGCCCCGCGCCGCCAACACAGACTGTGCACGTGACACCCCAGAAAGCGCGCCGGCACTGCCTAGACACAAAACGCGCTTCTACTCACAGCAATACATTAACACTAACTTGGCTTGTGTTTTTCAGGCACAATAAACGCAGATCAGACACTTGAAAAACACAAGCTGAGTTAGTACAAACAATTGGGGCAACCTTGACCCGCACTGCTTTTACAGTTGTGCCTATTTGCATTGTGCTGAGCAAGGTTGCCCATTGGTTTCTTGAAACTTGGCTTGTGTTTTTAATCTCCCTGCTTTAAATGGCTGGGAACTTTGACAGCTTGGTGTTTTTCTTCACATCTCCAATGTGTTTTTGTTTCAGATAATTACATACATACAGAATGTGGGGAAAGTTGTGGGCAAACTAATTAAGTCCCATTGTCAGTATGTTTAATTATGTCCATATTTCCATTATGTAATGGAAACAATACCTCCATTTTATCTGGCACTTGTTTACTCAATGAAAACCTCTACAGGAATGTGCAAGCTGCGATGACAAAATATGATGTATTTATTTTACAGATCACTGTCACAGATCACTCAAACACAGGCTGGATATATCCTTTCAAAATCACCTGTTATCGTCGACTGTAGCACTTATTGCTACGGTAATAAGAAAACTTAAATATTCATACAATTTAGTAAAACACGAAATACAGCAAACTCCGTTCATCTTTTGTATTTGTTTATATGTCTCAATTTTCAAGTCATTAAATTGGACTAACTTAGAAAATAAGTCTGAGAATGCCTTGTAAATGAAATCTGAAAACATGTAGGTTTAAGTTAATTCTTTTTCATAGTACTATGGTAAAGGTGAATGTTTGATTTTATTATTTTACTACAAAAACCTGACAAATCTTGACGAAGTACGATAATGCTTATTTGGCACACAGAGTGAAGTTCAGAGGTAATTTTTCAATAGGGGAGCCCTTATAAAAGTTTACCATGGTATTTTTGCATGGCAATTTTGCAGTTTTCCCATGCTTTTACCAAGGTTATCTACCATGGTTTGCCATACTTTTATTAATATGCTTTACCTTACCTCTCTGCCCTTTACACTGCTTAATCGTGCTTTTACTATGGGAAACTTTTATCAGGGACAGTTTGGACTATATGCCAACAGAAAAATCAATCAATCAATCAATAAATAAATAAATAATAAACAAGGTCAATCTCTGGTTTCTAATAATGTAAAAAGCAAAGGCTATTTCTCAACATAGCCTTGAGAGACTGCTTCTTTACACTTGAAACAAGCAATCATATTTTATCTCCTTTGGTCAAATTTTTGTGAAGGTTTTTGTTTGTGCTGTCTAAGGGGTACGAGAATTTGTCCTGCCAAGACATCCATTCTAAAGGAGGCTATGTGGTCCAGTGGTTAAAGAAATGGGCTTGTAACTAGCAGATCCCAGGTTTAAGTCCCTGCTCAGCCATTGACTCATTGTGTGACCCTGAGCAAGTCACTTAACCTCCTTGTGCTCTGTCTTTCAGATGAGATGTTGTAAGTGACTCTGCAACTGGTGCATAGTTCACACACCCTAGTCTCATATCTTGTGACATGCTTTGTGATGGTGGTCCACTAAGAAAGGTGCTATATGAAGATTATTAAGTATAGAAAGAACACTTTTGTACATGTATACATGCACTGTCTGAAGGGGGTATGATTTTTCTACTAAACAAAGTTTAATTTTATTTATTTACATTTAGGAATCCAAACTGCCTGTGTTTGTTAATTGTAGACAGAGCTGCCTATTACATCATGTTAGTTTTCTGTTTGTTTCCATATATAATTCTGATTATTGTAAATTGCCTTTGCTGCTTGAATCACTGCTTCAAAGTACTGTAGAGCCTAACGGCCTGACTGATTTGATGTCAAATGCATTATTAGGTTCATTTTATTAACACATTCTGATAGAAAATCACTTCCTAACAAAGCTGCCGTTATAATACAAACAGCGTGCTCTAATAATGCTTTTTTTTTAAAGTTGTGCCCATCTTTTCCAACATTCACCTTGTTGCTGCACCCCATTGTTTCAGGGACTGTTTGCATTTTCTAGTCTTAGGAATGAAGTGTATTACCACAGCTGCTCAAACAAATGGAAATGTAGTGTTTACTGTTTACTGAGAACTTAAGGGCTACACATAACACTGAACTAATAACGAAGTAAACATTGGGCAGTTTGTAGGAGACAGTAGCTGCAACACCATACCACATTTTCCACCCAGCACTGGCAATTCACCAACACCAGTTGCCAACTATGAAGATTTTAAATAAACAATTTAATCCAAATAAATATCTATGAAAACTGTACCAACATAACCAGCAAAGTCACTGTAAGTTATTGTTTAAACAGCAAACGCGGCAATGAAGTTTAAAGCTTTTATTCATTCTGTGTTCCCTAAGTGTTAACAGTCTGGTGTCCTGCTATATTTTATGCATAGAAAGCATAGGTCGATTTTAACCACGCTATGTGGCAAGTGCAGTAGTACAGATTTTCAATAATCAAAAACTGCCCGACAAGGGTCTTACAAAATAAAATATGCTGCAATTTGAGATTTGATCTTGTACATTATTTCACCACCTGGAAGCACAGCACAATGGCT
Source organism: Polyodon spathula (assembly GCF_017654505.1). NCBI lineage: Eukaryota > Metazoa > Chordata > Actinopteri > Acipenseriformes > Polyodontidae > Polyodon > Polyodon spathula. The sequence continues at coordinate 42,465,385 of NC_054539.1, read as the reverse complement.
TGTGTACTTTCAGCACCACTAAATGCCATTGTGGAACAGCACGTTGGTCTGAAAGCTGAGGAACTTAATAGAGAGCTTCTTAACAAGTTCACCAGCTGTGCCTAAACAGAGAGGTCCACCCTGTCACAGTGACATTATGCAATCTGTACATAAAGACAGCCACCCAAAAACATTTCCAGATTCTGATTCTCAATAACTTGTGCTATAGAATATCCTAACATGGGATAAACTGTCTTAACAAAAACAACACTGGATATTCATGACTGTTATAACTGTTTTTAAACTGATATTAGCACATTGTTTGAAAGTGAATTGATGAGCAGTTATTTGCAGCTGTGCAATGCAATCCATTTCTACACATTTGAAATGGTCACGGTTCATGCTAAAGATGGATGCTTGCTTGACTGGTTGGTTTCACATGGAGTTTGATCTATGCAACTGAACTGCACCTAAACAACTTTTTCATGAGTCACCCGAAGCTGTCAGGTACATACGCTCAATGGGCCTATGACACTTCATCACAAACAATTTATCATCAACAATTCATCACCAGCAGTTCATCACCAGCGATCAATTCATCACGGAAGGTGTGTTATCATACCACAGCTGTTTAAAATGCTACAGGTGAAAATGATCAATGCGGCGCTTGTTCAAAATTTAGGCATTTCTAGCGTTAAAATAAAGGTTTGAAGAGCAAGCTTGTTATTTTTGTTTAGTTTTTTTGCTTGTTTGTTTGTTAGTTGGGTGGTCATGAACTAGTAAAAGTTAGTACATTATGGAAATCACTGTTGAAATTACCATGAAAATACATTTTCCTTATTTTAAAATAAAACAAATGAAGTGCTGTAAAGAGGGATAAAGAATATGATTTATCTGATGATTACACCGTATGGTACAAGATGAAACATTTGACCTCAAACCCTCTAAGTTGGAGGGTTCAATGTCTGTCCGTTTGGACAACATGATAAACCCCTGTAGTTTACAATGTGGTAACTAAAGAAGGTGGAGGGAAGTGAATCCAGTAAATGGAACTGGGGAAAGTTTTCAATTTTTGTTTTACGGTTGACTGATTATGTGTGTGGCGATCAAACTAAAGTTTAAAACTTACACATCTTAATAGGAGCTATTGCATTAAGGTTTTGTATTCTTTTATATTTTTTGTTGTAATGATTACAATCTATCCTGCTCGTAAAGGAATTGGAAGCTTCTTTTAACGACAATGCACTCCTTGCTGGGCACTAGAGACTACTCTTAGACATTTTCACGCTCTCTAAGAACACAGCAAATCTTCGGCATGCATCTAGGTATAGCTCAGCACTGGATTTTTTCAACACAGAACTACAAGATGTGACAAAAAGGTTTTTGTCTTGGCCCACAGCTTACTTGAAAATGTGTATTTCTGGAAAATATTTAGGTCAATTAATACTGGTAATATAAATTGAGCTTACCCTGTCCTAACAGGTACTTACAGTGGCTTGCGAAAGTATTGACCGCCCTTGGCATTTTTCCTATTTTGTTGCCTTACAACCTGGAATTAAAATTGATTTTTTGGGAGTTTGTATCATTTGATTTACACAACATGCCTACCAGTTTGAAGATGCAAAATATTTTTTATTGTGAAACAAACAAGAAATAAGACAAAAAAACAGAAAACTTGAGTGTGCATAAGTATTCACCCCCCCCCCAAGTCAATAATTTGCAGAGCCACCTTTTGCAGCAATTACAGCTGCAAGTCTCTTGGGGTATGTATCTATAAGCTTGGCACATCTAGCCACTGGGATTTTTGCCCATTCTTCAAGGCAAAACTGCTCCAGCTCCTTCAAGTTGGATGGGTTCCGCTGGTGTACAGCAATCTTTAAGTCATACCACAGATTCTCAATTGGATTGAGGTCTGGGCTTTGACTAGGCCATTCCAAGACATTTAAATGTTTCCCCTTAAACCACTCGAGTGTTGCATTAGCAGTATGCTTAGGGTTAATGTCGTGCTGGAAGGTGATCCTCCGTCCCAGTCTCAAATCTCTGGAAGACTGAAACAGGTTTCCCTCAAGAATTTCCCTGTATTTAGCGCCATCCATCATTCCTTCAATTCTGACCAGTTTCCCAGTCCCTGCCGATGAAAAACATCCCCACAGCATGATGCTGCCACCACCATGCTTCACTGTGGGGATGGTGTTCTTGGGTGATGAAAGGTGTTGGGTTTGCGCCAGACATAGCGTTTTCCTTGATGGCCAAAAAGCTCAATTTTAGTCTCATCTGACCAGAGTACCTTCTTCCATATGTTTGGGGAGTCTCCCACATGCCTTTTGGTGAACACCAAATGTGTTTGCTTATTTTTTTCTTTATGCAATGGCTTTTTCTGGCCACTCGCCCGTAAAGCCCAGCTCTGTGGAGTGTACGGCTTAAAGTGTTCCTATGGACAGATACCCCAATCTCCGCTGTGGAGCTTTGCAGCTCCTTCAGGGTTATCTTTGGTCTCTTTGTTGCCTCTCTGATTAATGCCCTCCTTGCCTGGTCCGTGAGTTTTGGTGGGCGGCCCTCTCTTGCCAGGTTTGTTGTGGTGCCATATTCTTTCCATTTTTTAATAATGGCTTTAATGGTGCGCCATGGGATGTTCAAATTTTCGGATATTTTTTTATAACCCAACCCTGATCTGTACTTCTCCACAACTTTGTCCCTGACCTGTTTGGAGAGCTCCTTGGTCTTCATGGTGCCGCTTGCTTGGTGGTGCCCCTTGCTTAGTGGTGTTGCAGACTCTGGGGCCTTTCAGAACAGGTGTATATATCCTGAAATCATGTGACAGATCATGTGACACTTAGATTGCACACAGGTGGACTTTATTTAACTAATTATGTGACTTCTGAAGGTAATTGGTTGTACCAGATCTTATTTAGAGGCTTAATAGCAAAGGGGGTGAATACATATGCACGCACCACTTTTCCGTTATTTATTTTTTATAATTTTTTTAAACAAGTTATTTTTTTCATTTCACTTCACCAATTTGGACTATTTTGTGTATGTCCATTACATGAAATCCAAATAAAAATCCATTTTAATTCCAGGTTGTAAGGCAACAAAATAGGAAAAATGCCAAGGGGGGGGTCAGTACTTTCGCAAGCCATTGTATGTCTTGCAAAACTTCAATATTAAGATGGATAAGCAAGTGCCAGTAATAATAATAATAATAATAATAATAATAATTAACAAACAGTATAAGTGCCAAGGCTGGGCGTGAACCATCTTTTTTTCTCATTGCAACTCCACTTTTCTGATTTCTTTTTTTGCACCCAGCCAAATTGAGTTAATTCACTTCAATTCACTTCATTCACTTTTCTCTGCTGAAACTCAACATGGCAGCATCGTGATAAATTTTGCCCCTCTTGCAAATTTCGCCTCATTCCCCCAAAACGAGTCACGTGACAAGTTCATTTTGCGATTTAGAGGCAACAGAGTGAACACAAAAAATATGTTTATGTATTTTTTATTGGTATGTAATCATATTGTTGATCATTTTCTTTCTTTTGTTATTTATCATCTCTGGATGCTTTATATTACATTTAGCGTGTCCAGAATTGGCGGGAGCCATATGGTCGCGAGGAATGGATCTGACTGGTTGATCCGGGTGGTGGGCGGGGCCCCCACCGAGACTTTATAGGAGGGGCAAACCCCTGCAGCGAGAGGTTGCACCAAGACTTGAACCTAAAGGGATGCTGAGAGACACGTGAAGGACAGAGACAGGCTAAGAGAAAGGGGCCTGTACTGTGAAGTGGTTGAGAGGCGAGTCTGGAGAGTGGGAACGAGAGTATGAGATATGGGGATAGAGTAAGGAAGGGTGTTGGAGAGAGTGGGATAGTTAGATGTTACTTTCAATTTTATTTTTATTTTAGTGTGAACCCAGGTCCGAACAGGGATTTGTTATTTATAACGGTTTCCAGCAAACAATAAACCGGTAATATTTACAATCCCACTGAATCCTGCTTCACTCGAACCTGATGAATGCTACAATACATAACCTTTCAAGTAAAAAATAAAACATCAAATATGGTTTTATTGCTATATATCTATCTACATATATCTATATATTATCATAATTAAACCAAAGAAAGAAAAATGTTTCAGCAAAAGACAAAGCTAAAACATTTTCACATTATCTATATGAGAATGCTAGGATACTATTCTGCAAATGTTGCAGTCATTTGATTGATCATGTACGAATCAATACCATTAAGATCATATTGCCAGTCGTAAACACCTCCACATGACATTGCTGGACTGTTACTAAACTGTTTCATATTTTTTATTGTTATTGCAATGCCAGCAAGAAGATAAACAGATCTTTTCAAAACACCTTCAGACTGATCTACAGTGTCAGTGGAAGACTGTAAATATGATTGTACAACAGTGCTGGACCTTTGTTTTCTGAACTGTTGTAATATACAGTGGTTCTATCTTCAGGTGCTTTACTGTTCCGGCAACAAGAGTAATTGAAAATCTTGTCTTTTATAAAAAAAAAAAAACTAATTAAAAAAGAAAGAAAATAATAATAATCTTTATATAGCACCTTTCATAATTTACCACCATCACAAAGTGCTTTACAAGATGCAAGACTAGGGCGTGTGTGAACAAAGCATCATCTGCAGAGTCACTTACAACAACATCTCACTTGAAAGATGGAGTATAAGGAGGTTAAGTGCTTAGGGTCACACAATGAGTCAGTGGCTTTTGATTTGAACTGGGGACCTCTTGGTTATAAAAGCTGTTTCTTTAACCACTGGACCACACAGCCTCCTTGTGATGAGTCAAAGGGATTTCGGTTTGTGATTCAGCCTCCCGACAGTAGATGGCATCAAACCAACTCGGGACTTCCCTTACCAAGATCTCGTGACCATGGCAAAAGTCATCTTTTTGAGGGGCGGCACCTAGGTGAGGGGCGGAAGTACAAGTATGTAAATTCCAGCCACTGGAGTCAAGTGAAGGATAAGGACACTTGTCAGTTGGGGATTGGTGTTCCACTGACTACAGAGGCGGGACATTACATACTAGAGGGAACGTACTACTGTGTTCGGGGTTGGTCCGAAAGTAGAAAGAAAAAATAGGCGGAGTAACGGGTGGAGGGAGAGACTAGTTTGGTGCAGCGGGATTTTTTGAAAACACTAACATTTCTTTTGTCTTTTTTTTTTGTTTATGTATGGTTCGCCACGAAGACGATTAAAGACGAGTTCTCGCAGTCTGTTTTGGATTTCACCCCTGCACTTTTTCCCTCACACCATTTTGTTTTCTTTTGTTATTTAATTATTTTGTTGTGTATAGATAATAAAAATAAATTATTTTATTTCTGTACACATAAATTACTGTCTGGACATTCCATTTAATACACTCTCGCCTCACATTCCTATTACCAAAATGTTGGTAAAATGTATTAATTTACTTATTTTAACTATCGGCTATGTTGAAATCTCATGTTTAATTGTCAATAAATTGATAACAAAAATGGGGAAAACGGAATTGGTCATTTCTGAAAAAGGGAATTTGCTATTCCCCAGAATGTTCACCAAAATGAATGTATATGGAGGTCATAGGTACATGACAGTCTAGCATTTTTATATGTAGTGTGGATGCCCACAATATGGCGGCCTATGTTACTGATAGCTCCGGATTTGTGATTACAACCGTGGCAAGAGATATATGGTACTGTCAAACTCCATCGTTATATCGTTATATCTCTGTAGCTTATCACTGTAAACATCTGTGGTGTGTGTATTTAGCTTGGTATACCTATGGACCTATCTTTCTGCCCCTCCTCTCTGCCTGCCTGTTGGTTTTAGAAAGATTTTGTGTCTGTCTCTTACTAAATGCCAAAATGTACCAAAAGGAAGGATTAAAAAGTCATGCAGCACTCAATTCAAAGAAAGAAAGGATATCTACCTGATGTAAGCACTCTGTGCAGCCGATTATAGAATCTGGAAGAGCTGAGCCAATTAATCATGTAGCTGTGAGAGAATCTGATACTACCATTCGCAGAGGCAAATCAAAATCCAAAAATACGAATGTGTTCTATCCAAGATCCAATAGCGTTTCTCAGATTTTTTTTTTTATAGTGCTTATGTTTTTTATTCATTCTGCCAATATTGCGGATGTAAGTAATGTGGTGTTCAACTTCGCTGTCTCATGAGTCATGACAAGATTGAATGAAGTGATCTCTTGCCAAAAGGTAACAAGTTCTATATGACAAAATATGATCAAGGACACCAGTTCAGGCCTTTCCCAGTATGGGGTGATTTCTCCACTTCAGTATTGTGCTGATTATACATAGGCCCTCAATCAGGGTCAGATTTTGACTCCTGGTTTTCATATGAATTGTCTGTCAGTAAATTTGCATAGTAGTTTTCCCATGGTTTTACTATGCATATACCACAGTTTAAAATGGTTTGCTATGTTTTTAACACGATTTACCAAACAGCACCTATATGCTTTCACTATGCTTACAGATTAGTTTTTTGTTTATTTTTATTTTTTTGTATTGTATATACAGTGGCTTGCGAAAGTATTGACCCCCCTTGGCATTTTTCCTATTTTGTAGCCTTACAACCTGGAATTAAAATGGATTTTTATTTGGATTTCATGTAATGGACATACACAAAACAGTCCAAATTGGTGAAGTGAAATGAAAAAAATAACTTGTTTCAAAAAATTATAAAAAATAAATAATGGAAAAGTTGTGCGTGCATATGTATTCACCCCCTTTGCTATTAAGCCTCTAAATAAGATCTGGTGCAACCAATTACCTTCAGAAGTCACATAATTAGTTAAATAAAGTACACCTGTGTGCATTCTAAGTGTCACATGATCTGTCACATGATCTCAGTATATATACACCTGTTCTGAAAGGCCCCAGAGTCTGCAACACCACTAAGCAAGGGGCACCACCAAGCAAGCGGCACCATGAAGACCAAGGAGCTCTCCAAACAGGTCAGGGACAAAGTTGTGGAGAAGTACAGATCAGGGTTGGGTTATAAAAAAATATCCAAAACTTTGAACATCCCATGGAGCACCATTAAAGCCATTATTAAAAAATGGAAAGAATATGGCACCACAAAAAACCTGGCAATAGAGGGCCGCCCACCAAAACTCACGAACCAGGCAAGGAGGGCATTAATCAGAGAGGCAACAAAGAGACCAAAGATAACCCTGAAGGAGCTGCAAAGCTCCACAGCGGAGATTGGGGTATCTGTCCATAGGAACACTTTAAGCCGTACACTCCACAGAGCTGGGCTTTACGGGCGAGTGGCCAGAAAAAAGCCATTGCATAAAGAAAAAAATAAGCAAACACGTTTGGTGTTCACCAAAAGGCATGTGGGAGACTCCCCAAACATATGGAAGAAGGTACTCTGGTCAGATGAGACTAAAATTGAGCTTTTTGGCCATCAAGGAAAACGCTATGTCTGGCGCAAACCCAACACCTTTCATCACCCAAGAACACCATCCCCACAGTGAAGCATGGTGGTGGCAGCATCATGCTGTGGGGATGTTTTTCATCGGCAGGGACTGGGAAACTGGTCAGAATTGAAGGAATGATGGATGGCGCTAAATACAGGGAAATTCTTGAGGGAAACCTGTTTCAGTCTTCCAGAGATTTGAGACTGGGACGGAGGGTCACCTTCCAGCAGGACAATAACCCTAAGCATACTGCTAAAGCAACACTCGAGTGGTTTAAGGGGAAACATTTAAATGTCTTGGAATGGCCTAGTCAAAGCCCAGACCTCAATCCAATTGAGAATCTGTGGTATGACTTAAAGATTGCTGTACACCAGCGGAACCCATCCAACTTGAAGGAGCTGGAGCAGTTTTGCCTTGAAGAATGGGCAAAAATCCCAGTGGCTAGATGTGCCAAGCTTATACATACATACCCCAAGAGACTTGCAGCTGTAATTGCTGCAAAAGGTGGCTCTACAAAGTAATGACTTTGGGGGGGGGTGAATAGTTATGCACGCTCAAGTTTTCTGTTTTTTTTGTCTTATTTCTTTTTTGTTTCACAATAAAAAATATTTTGCATCTTCAAACTGGTAGGCATGTTGTGTAAATCAAATGATACAAACCCCCCAAAAATCCATTTTAATTCCAGGTTGTAAGGCAACAAAATAGGAAAAATGCCAAGGGCGGTCAATACTTTCGCAAGCCACTGTATCGTTGACAAAACGTTGACACTATACATGCCCACACAAAGTGGAGTGTAGTCCCCTCAAATGTTTGCCAAGCCCCCCTCAGCCCCCTCACCAGGGAGAGCCTGGTGCTGCCTACCGTATCAAAAGATGTAATAGACCTGTATACTGTATATGTAATTTATTTATTATCCTATAAGTCACATTGGGATTAAAACCTCTTTTACTAGTGAGACCTATCCAAGCAGGTAGCAGCAAGTCAATCGGACAACAAGAACAATACACAATAAATACAATTAAGACACAGGCAAATCACATTTAAAACAATAATCAAAATACACAAAAGTAGTCAACCATTTAAAACAATTAAAACTCTCAGTCACGAAATCATGCAGTTTACTCTTAAACTGCAATAAAGATATATGGGTCTGCAGCTTCAGTTTGGACTGGAACTCATTCCAGGACCATGGGGCATAATAAGCAAAGGATCCTTTACCAGCCTCAGTACGCACATTTGGGATTTTAAAATGCAAAAAAGAATGAGATCTGAGATATGATTACTATAGGAAGCTATAAAGTATTCATTTAAATAAGTATATTCATATAATTTACATTGAATAGCCTTATATATCAGAATATACCAGAGCTTCAACCTGCGTAAAGCCAAAGAAGTCCAGCCTACCAAATCGTATGATATACAATGATGAGTACTAAATCTTGTATTTGTATTGTACCTCAATGCTGCATGATATAGCGAGTCCAGTTTACCTAAAGTTGATGGTGATGCAAACCTATATACTGCATCACCATAGTCAAAAACATACAAGCAATAAGCCTCTTTTTTGTTTCTATAACATATATAACATGTGCATATCACAGTGATGTTTATAGCGTAGTCCCATGCCCAACAGGCCAGTGTGGAAACATGCACTCACCTCAGTCCAGCACACTGCCTTCCTTCTGTTCCTTTAATACGGTCCTATTAGCATATGATTATGCATTGGTAAATAGAAACATGAGATGCAAATGTATTCTAGGTGGACATTCAATATGCACATAGCGCAATCAAATTTGAATTGGGGGAAAGTCCTAATTTGTCTGAATATACTAATATCTGCGTGTGGCAGAACACAGCTCTGCCCTTTAGAAATTGGCAGGGATGGGGTTAAATTCCCCTACCTGCCTGGGTTTATTATGTTCAGGTGGCTGGGGTTGATCAATCAGCAGCCAGCCACCTGACATAAAAGGAGGCCTCTGCTTCCCATTAGGAGGAGGGAGTTGAGGAAGCAGGTTGGTGTTGGTGTTGGTGTTGGTGTTGGTGTTGGTGTTGGTGTTGGTGTTGGTGTTGGTGTTGGTGTTGGTGTTGGTGTTGGTGTTGGTGCTGGTTTGTGAAATTTTCTAAATCCAGTGAAGGCATCGCCCAGCCTGGAAACCTTTATTTTTGTAAGTTTTGCTTTTTCCTTTATTTGTGTTTAAATATCTTTATTTTTTGCCATTGTGCCCTTTTATTTTGTGTTTTTGTAATAAAAGTAGTATTTTTTTTTTAACTGCAGTCTGTCTCTGGGGCTCTATCCACTCGCCAGCCTGCCACACTGCGCCATAATTGCGAAGTGCTACTTTCAATAACTGCGCACCGCTGGCTCAAACAGTGTCAGAGTAACAGTCTACTCTGGAGTTGGGTACAATAGTATAAATGTACAATAGTACAGACCCCCACCCCTGTCCGCACACACCAGATGGGCGGATCAGTTATGTGTTTTATCACTGTATTGATATGATGGACAGCGGTAGTGTGTTTACATATACAATTATATGTGTTCTTCACTGCTCCACAGGCATATCGGCATCCAACGTGTACCATCAAAGTGTTGAAATGAAGATTGAGAGAAGGATGAAGAGGGGAGGGGGGTCCTACCTGTTATCTTTCCTGTGTGTTGCCACACATCAGTAAATTAGTTGTATAAATAAGTCATACACCCATGTTGTGACCCATTGCTTTATTTGGCTATTCCATAGATTGCTGTGCATTAGGGGTGGGCAGCAGCAGTTAACATTTTCCTAAAATCAGACCGGTGATACGATCAACCAATCAAAGACCTGTATTATCTCTGCAGCAGTCCAATCATAAGTTAGCTGAGGCAGGACAAACATTTCTGTTAACTGTAATTACTGTCCGTTTTTATGCAGCTGTCCAGTCTGCTGAATGTCGGTGTTGCTAACTGTACAGAGACTGTGCATTTATTGAGAAATCACAGTAGGGTACAATTAACATTTTAGGAGAGTATTTAGAATTAATTATGATTCGTACAAAAAAATGGCATAATGAAAAAAATCCATTCCAAAACCTTACAAACTGGGCTTAATCATGATGTTCAAATGGGCGAGTAGAATGAATAACATAACACATTTCTGTGTATTGTGAATATAAAAATGCTTGATTGATGTTTACTTTGCAGGTGAATGACCTTGTTACATTTACAAATCAGAGAGTGTGCTACCACAGTTAGACTTCGTCAAGGCACGACTTATATATATATATATATATATATATATATATATATATATATATATATATATATATATAATATAAAAAAAAAAATTCAAAAAAAAAGACAGTATCCAAAGCCTTTTTTAATTTTATTTTACTTCAAAAACATACAGCTATGTCAGATCAGCTGGCCTTTAAAGAAACTTATATAGTATTTCCTCGTGATACAATACTGTCCGTATTCAATAAAACAGTGGTGTTATCAGTTCATTAATTTGAAAACTCAGCGTGTATTTGTATGTGTATTTGAATGGTCCGTATGTATGTGTGCACCATATACTGTGTGGTCTTGTCTGCTGTCATATCGGTACATCCTGTGGCAACACCAATGATAGCAGCTTGTCGCATTACTAATGGTGACTGTCCATCATTCTGCATTCTCGCTTGGCTGTTGTCTGCAGTTGCTATATTGGTAGTGAATGCGCAAACGGTTTTGCGAGGCACAAACAGATTTGCGAATTGCTCAAAAAACTGCTATATTCCAATATCTCGCAAATGCTTTGTGCCGTTTTGGAATAGCTCAAATTTTGTGCCAAAGCACTATTTTTTTGCGAGGCACAAATTTACCGACGGGATTGCGCGAAGATCGGGCCCCACCTGTCTAACGCGACCAGTGACCACAATTTTCTTACCCAACAATGGACTCAAACCTGTATTAAGCAACAATTTTAGCTGGCTTTTATCGTAATCAATAAAACTATTAAAACAACGCTTTCTTGTAAAGGAAGAGAGAAATCACGGAGAAACAAAAGGCTCTCCTCACCCTAGATGACTAAATTAAATTACTGAAAGACAGAAAGTAGCAAAAAAATTGCTGAAAAATTTGGCGTTGGAAAGACACAGCTACAGAACATTTTAAAATGGAAAGTAGAACTGGGCATATTGATTGCTTTCACAAAATTATTTCTTTGTCAATGCATTATCTAAATTAATGTAATTCAATTACAGTACTTCCTTTTGTTCACATTCTATCTCAGAGTCTTTTACAGTGTATTTTAAACATACATACAGTGTTACAGGACGGCATGTTAGAGACTCATATGGGCCCTCTTTTAAGAGACCACCTGTGGCCACTATTTGACTGTCCCTTGAGTGGTCTATGAATACAGGTTTGACTGTTTATCTATATATGTGGAAAACTGAAATACAAATATAAGTGGGGGCGCACTATTAATATTATTTTCATTCAGCCATCTGACGCCAACTACAGTGTATTAGAAGTTGTAGGCTTGTCAACCATCTAAAAAACAAGTTCTACCTGTTGCATATACTGTCAACAGCTACAAGTGAAGGTGAGTTGTGTTTGTTCACTTCACTCATACATAAATATATATATATTATATATAATATATATATATATATATATATATATATATATATTTTAACAGCCTGTTGTGTCTGTTGCTCGCTTTGAGTTTCCTCTGCATTCTCGAAGTCACCCGATCACATTAACTGGATTTGTTCAGGGTCTGTGCCCCCATATTCTACTGCACAGTTCAAAGTGCTGCTCTGTTTAGTATCTGCCACTCTTAGAATTGTAACATTAACAATTCCTTAACTTATTCCAGTTTCCAATTACTACCTCGTTCTTGATCAGCCGTTGTATTTGAAAGCTTTGTGGCAGCTGTTGACTATGTCTTTGAGAAACAGCCTTAGAACATGCAAAGTTTGTTGACTTTCAACAGAAGATGGCCTGTAATGTGAATGATGTCCTATACTTTGTGGACAGGTATGCTTCTTAGATTTATGGTCATTTATTTACTAAGGTATAGCAACACAGGAAACAGAAAATGTCAAAATAAATACATACATGATGCTGTGAGCAGAGTCAGTGAGCACGAGTTGTACCACAGGATGGATAAGGTGTGGGCACACCTGGCCACAGTCAAACAGTCCAGTCACAGGAATGTCCAACCTACCCAGGCTGAGCAAGGTCGCACAGCTGATCCTCACCCTTCAAGACTAACACTGATTCAGAAAGAGTCTTTTCAATGATTGGACTAAATAAGATGGACACACGAAAGACTTGGAAAAGGAGGCAAAGAAAATGTGCACAGACTGGGTTGGACATGTACCTTTTAGTGTGGATATCAGCAAGATCAGGGGGGTTGCCATTTTAGTCAACAAAAAAACTGCAATACAAGGCCAGGGGGTTATCCTAACTAATGCCTATGCTCCAAATGGTGACAACCCTTAATTTTTTGAGGATCGGGAAAATAAACTAAATGAAATGGGTCAATATATTGGTAGCAGAGAGAGTCTTTAATCAGATAATGGATCCAATTTTGGAGCGCAGTTCTCATTTCACAGGTCGTGCACCTAAGTCAGTGAGAGTGTTAAAGAGCATGTGTGATGGACTGGGCTTAGTAGATTAATCTGGCACCTGCAAAATCCCAAGGAAAGAGATATTCTTCTCTTCTTCCCATAATGTATTCTCTAGAAATGGTTATTTCTTAATTTCAAAATCTCTTATTAATTCCACTGTATCCTGTACAATTGGCAATACTGCTGTCTCAGACCATGCCTGAATATAACCTCCAACTGCTTGCATTTACAGAAATTTACAAATTTAACTCTACAAGAAGAAGAAATCAGAGATGGCCTAAGGGCCCAAATTGCTCTCTATATAGAAGCTATACAGCACCTTCTTCCCCTTCTGCGAAGGTAACCTGGGAAGCCATGAAAGTTTTTCTGAGGGGCTTTATTATTCACTATTCTTCACGAAAAAAAGTTGCTGCAGCTAAACATTTGACAGTCGAAAAGGTACTTCAAACTACAGAAAATGCCTTCAATCGGAATATGTCTGCAGCCAATTTAAGAGAATTGATAAAGATAAAATATGAATATAACTGTCTCCTGACAAAAAAAAAAAAAGCAGAATTTGCCTTATTTAGGTTTATACAAAAGTATTTTGAGGAGGGAGATAAGGCAGGGCGAATATTATATAAAACAACGAGAGGCGGCAGCTGTCATACCAGCGGAGGGCTCGAGGGGGAAATCTTGTGACTCAGTCATGCAAAATAAATATAACTTTTAGGGAATTTTATTATACATTGTATTACTCTGAGGCATCAACAAAGAAAGGTGAGATGCAATCTTTCTTTGACAAGTTGGGCCTCCATGGGCTAGATCACCATGACAGCGACTCCCTGGATGCCCCAATAACATTGGAGGAGGTAATGGAGGCAAAAAAGGGCTTACCCTCAAACACGGCCCCAGGTCTAGACGGTTTCACAGGGGAATTCTATAAAAGCTACATCAGTGAATTGGCTCCCCTGCTATTAAACATGTTCACAGAATCATTTACAAACAACTCCTGACCAACCACCCTGTCTCAAGCGCTTATTTCACTTATACTTAAAAAAGACAAAGACACATGTCAGTGCTCAAGCTACAAACCCATCAGACTGATTAATAATGATGGGAACATTTTATCAAAAACTCTCTCTTGCCGTCCATGACAAAATGGATTCAACCTGACCAAGTGGGGTTTCTTAGAGGCTGATGCTCATCTGACAATATTAGGTGTCTGATTGGTATTATACGGGCTGCACATAAAGCTGAGTCTCCGATGGCTACTATCACATTAGATGCACTAAAGGTTTTTGACAGGGTGGAGTGGGAGTATTTATTCTTCACATTGCAGTCATTTGGTACTGGTCCTAATTTTATTCACTGGGTGCAGTTGATATATCAACACCCAACAGCAGCAGTTTTAACAAATGGCTTAATGTCCCAGCTGTGTAACCTGGGAAGGGGCACCAGACAGGGATGTCCTCTCACTCTTCCTATTTGAGCTAGCATTGGAACCACTTCCTACTGTTCGCATAAACCTCTCTTTCCCAGGTGTTCAGACGGGAGGTTCAACACATAAGCTTATGCTCTATGCCAACGATATCCTGCTGCTCGAGTACAACCCAGAGAATATTCCAGCCCTACTTCAAGTGGTGAACTCATTCTCCAAATTCTCAGGATACAAAATTAACTGGGCAAAGTCGGATAAAATACCTGGGCCTTACAATTCCACCCGAATTAGATAAATTAGTTTCATACAATACTGAACCCTTGTTAGATGAAATTACAGCTGATTTTACCTGATTGTCTTCTTTGTTTTTGTCTCTGTGGGAAAAAGCTAATATTATTAAAATGAACAGTGTGCCCAAATTAAACTATTTACTGCAGATTCTCCCTATTAAGGTCCCCAACTTTTTTTTTTTTATATAATTTGACAGACTGTGTAACCAGTTTCTATGGAATAGGAAACTCCCCCTGAGAGGGCACCCCTTGGTTTAGTATCGAGAGGTTACTAATAGATCCACAAATAGTCGATCAGATTCACTTGAAAGAATTGTAACGTGAAAGCAAATGTATTCTTTACAGTTGTGAAGTTGAACTTAAACTCGCTTGGAGAAAAACATAGTTTGTTTGATATTTTTGAGTGTGAAACCAAGTGAAGCAAAATTGCAACATTTTAGTTTGTTTGCAAGTGGATTCTGAATGGGATCTTTATAAACGAACTAGGCATGAAAGGGCCTTTAGAAACACTTGTATACTTCAGTGAATTACTTGCATCACAGAGATATTAGACTTCTGGAACTGCAGGGAGACTGGGCTAAGACACTGGCACTTCTTTTATTGATCTATTTTTATTTCTTTATTATACTAATGGTGTTGTTTTATTATTATTATTATTATTATTATTATTATTATTATTATTATTATTATTATTATTATTATTTAGTTTATGTGTATATGCACGTGTTGTATTTGTTTAATTGTCATATTCTGTTTTCCTTTTCAACTGGTTATGTATACATTATGTTCATGTATATGTATATTGCATTGTTCATAGCCTGTTTTGTTATTTTGTTGTAAAAATGAGGAAAAATCAATACAACAATGTAATCTAAAAAAAAAAAAAAAGATGCACACAAGGAATGCTCTAATCTTTGCACACTGTCCTCACGACAGTCAAGATGTCTGATATGGAGCCCAACTGCTTCAGGTACGAGCCTCCAGCAGAAGTGAACAAGGCCTCCAAGTCAGCTACTTCCAGCTACAACCGGGAACATTCAGCAGCTTCAAATGCTGGCTCAGAATGCACTTAAGGTAATGGTTTTAAGCCCCAGACCCCCTACATTCTCTTCACGCCTATGGTGCTCACAACATTTCACCGCGCGCTAAATTGTACTCAGAAAACGTTGGCAGCCCTGTATATTTAATTTTATTGTCTTGAAGTATGCGAGCAGCACAGAGGATTCCTATGTTGTGCAATAGACCAGTAAGCATGGAGTGAGATGTGCAGCTGTTTTGTGTTGCTATTTATTTGATTTTTCCCAGGTATGTAATTTAGCTTTATTATGCCAATTGTTTTGTGTATAAATGTATTATTGTATATTAATGTGTAAGTGTACTAGAATCAGTGTGTAAAAGTATGGGTCCTTCATTTCTTTATAAAGAGAATATAATGTTGTATCACCATAGTTTAATGTAATGTTTAGTTTCTCTTTCCCTAAAATGACTTCTTCCTGAACGATGTTGAATAAGAGCATGGAGTGATATGTCCAGCCGTTTTGTTGTGTTTTTATTTTATTAAATTTTTCCCAGCTGTTCAATACATTCCAAGTTCCAAGACCCCAGCTTGTGTTGGTGAGAGATATACTGATGGTTCTGGCTGATAGCCCTAAAACTAAAATTTACACAATGCAGAGCAGGCCGGAGCATTTCGGAGAGCATTTCGGCTCTCTAATCACACACAATGTGTGTGATTAGAGAGCCGCTACATAGGCAAGCAGCCAAGCTGACAGCAGGTGTCCAGCAGAGGGCGTGTGAGCAATCGGGAGTGGCGTGTAAGCAGACCAGGAGCAGGCAAGCAGCCAAGCTGACAGCAGGCATTCCAGAGCGAGCATGTCTCCAAATCGAGAGCGGGTTGGCCAGTGACCGTTGAGAAGCGTACAACCAGACTGACGTGCAATGCGAGGATGACGGGGAACAAAGCAGAGTAGCGTGCAAGTGGCCCCGGGAGACTGCAGATCTATCCATTGCAGATCTATCCATTGCAGAGCTATTCATTGTAGAACTATCCACAAACGGTACTTGTAAGCGCCAGGAGACCAAACGGTGCTTGTCAGCGTCAAAGCAAAGAAAAGAAAAATAAACGGTACCCCCTGCTGCCATTGAAAAGAAACACTGCCTCACCTCCTTCCTCACACAACACTCAAGCCTTTCCCAATGGGAAACTCTACAGTATTATAAACAGCCTTAACCTAAAAATCTTTGTTTGTGAACTTCATTTTTTTATTCCATTATGAACCTACACAAATAGGAAATACATAAATATAATGGGTTTTTTTTGTGTAAAAGAGAAAAGATAAAAATACATTGTTATCTGAAATCAAATGAGCTGAAGCACAATCTCATGAATGTATCATTGTATAAGTGCAAATGCAAAGTGAAACGTAATGTTTCTGTTTTGCAAAACAAAAATAATAGTACATTTACTATTTAAGAACATAGTATATACACAGTTCCGCCAAGGTCTAAATTTTACCCAAATTGAAGTCAAAGTTTATACTAAAGTCCAGATCAAAGTGCAAAACAACATCCACAAACTTGAAGTTGAAGCTTATCTATAAACTTATGGTGCATTCAAACAGTATTTTATAACTTGGACCCTGATAACTCGGACTTGGACTCAAGGTTTCAGGGCTCGACTACAAGTCCGCTATATATATATATCGATATATATATATATATATATATATATATATATATATATATATATATATATAGATTATATATAATAGAACTGTTCACTAATTTTTATACTGAGTGTTAATCAGAGCGATACTGTAAAAAAAATTTTAATCTTGGTTTTAATCACATATTTAATTGATACAATTACTGCATCCATCTCATTCAAGTTTGTTTTATTACTGATGCTATTATTATTTTATTATTATTATTATTATTTTAAAGTTATTCTTATTAACTATTACCTTACATGGTCTTGGACCTTCTTATCTTCACGATCTGCTGACCCCATATGTCCCTGGTCGTTCCCTGAGATCGGAAAATGCTAATCTTCTGACAGTCCCTAAAATTAGTTTGAACTCTGTTGGAGCTCTGTGCATTTACTACTATAATGCCCCTTGTCTTTGTAACTTCCTCCTGATTCATATCAAGAATGCTACCACAATTGAGTCTTTTAAATCCTGTTTGAAAACATACTTGTTTGGGTCTGTTTATATGTATCTGGATTATATATTAGACACATGCTTTTGTCTTCTGTAAAGCACCCAGGAATACTTGTATGAAGAGCACTATATTAGAGAAATTTGTATTATATTGTCATTGTATAAAACTATAAGTACTACTACTACTATTACTAATGCCAATAATAATTATTATTATAGGCACTGCTCTCTGTTTCATTTTGTTTTGCTGGTTTGCAGGCATATTAGAGAACACTTTCTTTGACAAATCCATAAATGTTTTATATCAATCTGTAATCAATCTGAAGGTATGAGCATTCAGTGTTTTAATGTAATTTAAACCATGCTAAAAACTGTATCTACAAACACACATGTGTACATTATTTATTATACATGACTATATTATTTATATTGGCAACACAGTATTTGTCAGGCTGAGATGAATTGATAAGTACGATAACAGTAATAATATCTGACGTCTGAAAAAACAAATGCAACACTTGCAGAGAACTGATTATGTGCAGTGGATAGCCTAGTAGCATTGAGCACTAGTGCACAGGGTAAGAAAAAAAAATCTCTGGTAATCATTTTTACATCTGTATGAACTATTTAAAACTGTATTTCTGATATCAAAGTAAACAGTACGAAATTATTTAATTAAGGCTGGTAGAAAAAAAAAAGTATTGCAGTTTCTAAATGGTTCCGCTGATGCCTGGGGAAAATGAATCAATGGTCACTTGATCTTTGTCTTCGTGAACAGATGTCTTTGTAAAGGTCTGCGTGTGTTTGTGAACTTGTGTACCAGTGTCTTACAAAAGAGAAAACAATACAATTTGTAACAAACAAACAAAAGCTTTAGTCTCCATGCTCCGTGTTGTTCGAAGTGATCATTGCACTGTGCACTGGCAAACTTGATTGTTGATTTTACTTTCACAGAATACAGTACTTTTTTTTTCATGCAGTGCATTCCCTTGCGCCTCTCTGAGGTGAACTGTATTTTTGGCACCGTTTAACAATCGCGAAATAGGCCTGTATGTATGATAGTTTTGCTTATATCATAGACATATGCATGCATATTTATGGTTTATGGTTCGTGGTTTCCCCTAGTGACGTAACAGATGTCAAGATTCAAAATCAGTTTTTTTTGGCGGAAACACTCAAAACAAGCTTTAAATTGTAAATTTCTGCACCAGTTACAGCGCCAAAGTATAAATAATATATATAATGTATATATTTTAGAACACAATTATAGTGTAGTTTAATAAAATATAATCAGATTGTAAAGTGAAATATTTGACATGGACTTTAAGGGTAAGTTCACTTTGTGTAGTGCACCCCCCATTCTAACACATTTGCTATAATTTGGAAAATATCCAGGCAAATTTTACAGGCCAAACAATGTAAGATTCATTCATTAAGATAATTCAAGAAATCATATTACATACAAGCAGGTAGTGAACATTAGCCACTAATTAATATGACAGAGACCAAAATAGACAATTTCTGGTCGTTTAACATTGATTTAAAACCATTACACAGTAATATTATAAAGAATAGCCAGAAAAGAGGGTAATTATTAAATCTGTTGAAGAAGAACGTTTTTGCAACACAGGAGACAATGGTCAAGACAAAGGAGTTGAATTCATGATTGAGAAAAGCACTCACAGAAAACTACAACAAAGGAAATGGCTACAGAAGAATAGCAATGAAATATGGAATACCAAAAACCACAATCAGAGCAATAATCAAGAAGTACCTCTGAACAAATTAATCTGAAATGCTTGAAAGAAGTGGACATCCAAAGATGATTATGTGTACAGCATGTAGTATTACTGCCTAAGCACCAAACAATAAAATCCAAGATTGACAGCCAAGGACTTAAAATAAGATTTAGAAGCATCAAGCATAATAGCGCACGAAAGACCTGTACAAAGGCACCCGAACACAGAAGACACTTTTAAAGAAAATTAATAAAATATACTGTCTAAAATTCTTCCACAAAATTTGCTGGTCCAATCAGACTAAAACAGAACTTTTGTCCAAAAATGGACCACAGTATGGTTATAGAAAAAAAGAGAAAGCCTTCAATGAAGAAAACCTTGTACCTACAGTTAACCATAGAGGTGGTTCGATCATGATATGGGGGTGTTTTAGCAGTTCACGGACTGGAGACATTCATGTGATTGAAGATCCATTGAATGCAGCCATGTATCAAAACATTCTACAAAGTATAATGAGGCAATCTGCTCCTATGCTGATTGGCAGACAGTTTATCTTTGAACACAACAATGACCCAAAGCTTACAGTGAAGTCAACGCTGGAATTCTTGAAGAAAACAAAGATAAAAGTTCTAGAATGGCCTTCCCTATCACCAGACCTCAATTTAATAGAAATGCTTTGAACTGATCTGAAGAAGGCTGTAATCAAGCATTGTGTATCCAATCTGTTTCACCAACTTTTTTTTTTGATAAAGATAATTTGTTAATTTACTTGAAATTGTGTATTATGCTTTATGTTTTATTAAAGAATGCTTGTCCTTAAGCTATTACCTTGAACTGTGGTATAACATATAACAAACTTAGGGTGCAATACTTTTGTCTGCGACTTTAGTGTTGCCAAGGCCTTTGTCTACAGTACAGTACATACACAATGCATAGTTTTCCTTAAAATTAAGAATTTCCCCATAAATAACTTGTATATCTACAGGAAGGGTATACCCCTTGTTTCGTTTGTTTAGGGTGTAGTGTAGGGCACACTGCTATTATTCCTGGAAGATTAGCACGGATAGCTCTATCGTTACAAAAAATAAAAAAAAAGAAAGAAAAATGTTAAAGCCTCAATGTGTAGCAAACGGTATTATATCACAAATAATTAAAACCACATACCGGATCGACAAAAGCTAAGAAAAAAACAAACAAAAACAAAACAACAACAACAACAACAACAACAACAACAAAAAAAAAAAACATTCATTATTTCGGTTTATTGAAGCTTGGGCATGGTCGCTACCTCAACTCAAACAAGATCCACAAGGTCCACTTGGACCCTCTGTATTAGTTTTTAATTTGAGTATTATTATTATTATTATTATTATTATTATTATTATTATTATTATTTATTATTTTTAAAACATTCTGCGGATCTTCGTAGACCATCCGATGCCTATCTCAATAATTCAAGAATACACACAATCAAACATGTATTGATATCAACTGAAATTAATATAACCCTTAAAACTTTACAACCTAACAATGTGAAACTAATATATTATATATTGATTATTACAGAGCTGTTAAAATTTGCTGACAAGCATTGTACATGTCGGAATGTAATTTATATGGGCCAAACTGCAGCTCGCCTATCAAGCTCTGTTCAAAGATGTGTTTTTCCTGGACACCTCTCTAATTTTAATGTCGGAGGGAAAGCTGAATGACATTTTCTTAATTCGACTGTTTTTATATCAAATTGTAGGACTGCCCTGGGTTAATTTTTGTAATACAACTTGGTATTATTATATTAGTCTATAGTGTATATCCCAATCATCGGAATCCGATTGCGTATTGATGAAGCTCTTACAATTTCCTGCCTTTAGATTCTTCTTCTTCTTCTTATGATTATTAGTGTGCGAAATGTGTAATGCATTTTAGACACAACATTTAAAAAGAATAAACACACCAATATTGTATACAGCAGGTGCATAAATGAAAATAAGTCTTGCCTACCTTAATTGTACAGCGGAAAATCCAATAGTCGGACAGCACCTGGGATTTCAGCTACAGAAGACCAGTAAAATAATAGTAGTAGTAGTAATAATAATAATAATAATAATAATAATAATAATAATAATAATAATAATAATAATCTCACATCCCCTATACAGTAAAACCCCAGCAATGAACTAGATTCGACTCACAGAATTAATAATGGACAATTTAAGTTCTTTACAGCTTTATGCTGTTTAAAAAATAGCTTTCTCCCCCTATTCCCAATGGAAACACGCAGCTTTTCTTTGAATTTTACAGATCCTTTGAGGACCTGAGCCCAACCTTATTCGGTGTGCAGGACCTGGAGAGATGATGTTAAATGCAGTTGGGGAAGACCTTCTCTCTCTAGGACGAGGGGAATATAGGGCATGGAGGGGTGTCGCAATCCATTTGAAACTGGCAATCGAAGGCTGCGGTTGCCGATGTGCTTTGAGAACGAGCTCTGTGGATTCCGCGTTTAACCATGAACGTTTTCATGCAGTCGCTGACAGAAATGGTTGTGTTTTGTTTTGGCTCACGAAAACTGCCTGCCTTTATTCCCCCACCCTGTACAGCAGCTGGAAAAAAATTCTCCACTGCATTTTAATTGTGTCTCACTCAACTGCCCCTCATTGCGGCAGAGTACTTGTGGACGTAAAAAGGTTTCCCTGTTTAATTTTACATCACAGTTTACATCATTGGGTCTCCCAGTTTGGGCCATACTGAGTGTAAGTGCATCGCAGTTTTAGGAAAAATGTCATGCAAGATTGGTGCGTTTTGCTGCATCTGTATTTTAAAGAGGCATCTTTGCAAATAATATGCCAGACCGCATAAAAGCATTTCAGTATGAATAATGTTATACTTTTCAATTTCTGTATTTGTTTGGTTTGGTATTGCTATGCACTGGGTACTGTAAAAAAATATTCCTTGGTATTTCTATCAGTAATTTCTGCACATCCAGACACTATTTTGGTTTGTACAAATGTGTGTCTGACTTTAATTTTTTTTTTTTTTTTCCAGTTCAGCCATATTCACAATTATTATATCATCTCTATCTTCTTGAAAAGTTGGTTTCCACTTCTTGGTTGCAGCCTTGCTTAAATACTGTAGGTTTGTGATTTTGCTATTTGTCTGCTCAGTAATGTTCTCAGGACTGTGAACACTGCAGTCTTGGCTGTTGTTACGACAGTATTTATTTTATTTGTCTGCAAGGTTTTTCTACAGTGACTGATACACATTCCCCATCTTGTGTTTGAATTAGCCTTGTGTTTCTGGCGTGGGTGATCTGCCTGTATCACTTTACATCATGGAGAACTGATTTCAGACAGTGTTGCTTTTGTGCTATTGAAAGCACCCAGAGGCAACACTGTAGAAGGATTGGCAGGCCTAATTTACTACATTTTGATAATGCAAATATTATAGTATTTTTTTTTCCCAAAGTAGTCAATAACCAACTAAGTAATTTCAATATGCACCACAAGGAGAAAAAAAGGAAAACATTTCATACAATCTTAATGAAACCTCCACATCAGACTCATTAATGCCAAGAAATCTGTAATCTGTGGTAATTCCCTCAGTGTGGAGTGTTATTTCATATGTAATCTGGAATGTCCCGGAAACCTGAATATTGTGAAATCGCTTCATCTTTAAGATGTTATTGATTAACTTGGTGCAATATGGCTACTATTTTTTTTTTTTTTATACAGTATATATTTTTAACTCTAAAAGACATTTTATATTTTCTGTGTACTGCTAGTACTGTAGCTTTATTGTTAAACCGGTTTTGTTCCCATGAGAAAAAAAAAAAAAAAAAAAAATGCTGTAAAATGTGTTCAGTTTAAAAGAAAAGCTCCCGCCCTCCCCTGGGTCTGTTTTTTGCTGAGCACACAGCAGCAGAGGATGGCTTTCTCATAAAAGCAGATTAAGGCTTTTTTTTTTTTTTTTTTTTTTTTTTTATGTAGTGCGTGAGCACAAACATGGTTTTCAGATTCCACATGCATAACTGCTCCAAAGCTGGGAATAGCCTGGAAAGGGATGAACATATATTATATACATGTCATTTTAGGACATGTCTATTTCGCACCTACTTAAGACATCACTGAACCAGATGCCCTTGTTGTGGTATTTATAATTCACCCTGTTTACTGAAGTCATATATCATATAACATGTTTACATGCATATAGAGTATGGACAAAAAAAAGCAAAAGCCCCAGGCATAACACTATCAATAGGTTTATTCTGGGAAGCCAGGGTGACCTGATTCCTTAGAGTAAGTAGCTTCAAAATGCATTTTCTTAGTTTGTTTTTACTTTATCCTTACTGTTTTATGGTGTTTGTAATCATTCCGAGTTGTTCCAATTGGAATTACCAGAATACTGGTTTAAAAAAATAAAAAAATAAATAATCATAAATCTGTGTTAAGGTACTTTCACCTCAATTCAAAAGCTGCTCTTTAGTTCTTGTTGCCTGCTATAGATATATGTAACTAAGGCTGGATCAGACCAAGTGTATTATTTATAATGTGCTATTTTAGAAAAAAATAATACACAGCTGTGACACTAGCCTGCATTACTGTACATATGTCTGTGGCAGGCAGCATCATACAACCCCCCCCCCCCCCCCCCATCAAGGGGACTGCTTCCAGGTGAGATTCCCTGCAATAATTGAAGGAGCACTCATAATCCTGCCCCAAATCTCAGCCTAGATGTAGCAGGGTGTCTATGTTGTGGAAGTTATTTTTAGGTGAACAATCATTACAACTCTTTCCCAGACCACACCACTCCGTAGAGAGCTGAAGCTAAGTTTCACACCTATTGAAAACTCCTGGAGCACCAGAGGGCTTTTCACTTCTGCTTCGTCTCTCCTTCTAAAATATGTCTGGACAACTACGTATGCTTAGTAAGTTTAATAATCACAACAGGATGCTTAGGATGGAATTGCTAATTATGAGCCCATGCCTTGAGCTCCCTTGGTGCATTTTTAACTGTTGAATCGGTGTTGAAATATTTCAGTTTCTACTACCTAACCTTTGTGTTGTTTTCTATTGTGCATGTCTGATTGTCACAGCCACATAGCAACCAATGAAGGATGCCGATTATAAAAATGCAGTTTTCCAAATGTTGGCTCAGTAAAATTAATAATAAGCATTATCTTTGGCATTTATTTTGTAATATGAGCATTTGCTTCTAAAATGTGTAATTCCTAGGAAGCTCATGTAGCACAGCCATGTAATATTAGATGATGAATTCTTCAATGAACATATGAAGTACATATAGCCTGTCCAAAAATAAGAATATGCTTTTATTGCATTGAGAAGTAGGCAATTATCATATTCTCAATAAACAGTTTAAAATATGATTGAATATGAAAAAGATTAGTAACTTGTGTTTTGTTGCTTCTGGCTGTCCTTGCTTGTCACCTAGTAGAAGCCAGCATGCCACTTCCTCAAGCAGGGCCAATTACTCAGCATTTGGATACCAAAAAAAAAAAAAAAAAGCAATCACAATAAAGTCCATACACTAAGTGTGCCACATACGGTGCGGGAGGAAAACTAATGGTTGATTTGCAGGGATTGTGAAATAATCACTAGCTGTGTTGCTTACTGTAGAGTACTTGCTTCTGGTTCCAAAAAATATAAAAAAAATAGAAGTTTTAACTATAAACATTGTGTGTAGACCATTTGTGTTGTACATTCGACATACAGCAGGTAATGCATTCCAGGCTGAGGACTGGTTTAAGGACTCTTCGATAAAGCAGTCCTGGAGAGGGTTAGGATCTACAGTATAGTCTGGTTGTATACACATTTATTACAATTAAGAAAATACTTTAGCAAGACATCACCAACATATTGATACTTACTAGCAAAATTGTGTTGTAATTAGGCACACCCCTTTAAGATCTTGAAATACTACCCAATCCAACACGTATACTGTACCAGCTGGAGCAGTGGCAGAATGCAAAGCTGAGCTCCACTGACTGCATGATTCACCCTGCACTCCCATGAGGCTGTGCTTTTACTAGGTGAGCCATTCAGGACCTCCACAAGGAGGATATACTGAAGGAAAGAAGACACACAAGTTATGGCTAATTCTGTCATAAATCTTTATTAATATTTCCATCAGTTGTGTTTTGTACATACATAGGTACAAAAAATAGCCCCAGGTCTAGGGAGTAAACACAGCCTTACGAATTTGCAACGGAAACAAGACAATGACGTTACGTATTTTTCATCATAGTTTAATTACATACAGTATAATTAAATAAAAAACAACCCCCCCTCCCCCCCCCCCAACTTTCACAGATATCTATGGTGGTAACTTACAAACCTCTCTCATTTACACAGAGAACAAAAATACTTAATCTTGACTCGCAGATGATGGATATTTGGAAAATAAAATGTAGATAATAATACAAAGATTTCACTTTATTCAAGAAAATGAATTAAGAAAAACAAATGTATGTACTGTACATGTATATGAAGAATAATCAAAATGGTTCCAAAGACCACAGGACAGCAAAGTTCAATTGTAAACATCAAAAGAGGAAGGGCACTGCTTGCTGATATCGTCAAAGGGGCTTTCTTTCCTTATTTTATTATTTATTTATTTTTTACATTATACATAATAGTATTTCACATAAAACACACTGGATGAAAGCACTGGCTTATTTAAATCCATTCACTTTACCTTATAATTAAATATACATATTTTTGTGGTTCGCACATAAATAATAATAATAATTAAAAAAAAAAAAATCTTCCCTCCCATTTTGCATAATTTGGGCAAGATGATACATCTATGATCTTTTTGTATTGCTGTTTAAATTGCCTGCTCATACAAGAGGAGGCACAGATTCAAACACCCCCACTGACAGAGGAATCAAAACCTTGAATTAAAAAAAAAAAAAAAAAAAGGAAAATAAGAATGCAGATGACCCAGCCCCCTCTGGTTTATGTTGCTTGCGCACATTTGTAAAAACAGCATGTTTGACACTTTCCATATAAATAACCGACCACCTACAGAAAATGAACAGCTGGTAGAAAAGACTACAAATATAACACTTTCAACTCTTTGAAATGAAAAAATAGTCTCTTTACAAAAGATTATTATTATTATTATTATTATTATTATTGATGATGATGTAGCATTTATATACTCCTGCTGTTATCAAAAGCTGTAACTGCCGGTTGATTTATATTGAAAGTGTCATTTTAGGTCGCTGCACAGTGAATTCACATTTGTCAATACAGATTAAGTGGTTCTTGCTAGCTTCTTTCAAAACTGTTCGGTATGAAAGCACAAATCTGAAAGCAGGGATGGCAAAAACACTGTTGTGTCTTATTAATAATTAACGCACTTCTCTTCATGTACTTAGGGGGTGAAACTGGGACGATATACTGTAAAGTATTTTGCAAATGAAGTAAGACCTCTGATTAGCGAGCACTGGGACTTACAGTACATTATCAGTACACTAAGCAGTCACAAGCTCTTTTTTTGGTAGTGCGACTTTGGTTAGGAATTGCACTAACAAGGATATTGAAATCTAACCCAGGACCCCTGGGTGTTCTGACTGGTGAGTTTACAAGCTGGTCTGCTAGATTACTTACTACTGCTGATCTGGCAGTTTTTAGAAGGTGT
This sequence comes from Polyodon spathula, assembly GCF_017654505.1. NCBI lineage: Eukaryota > Metazoa > Chordata > Actinopteri > Acipenseriformes > Polyodontidae > Polyodon > Polyodon spathula. Next base: position 42,438,087 of record NC_054539.1, on the reverse strand, counting down.
ACTTAAGGACTGCTGTTATGGTACAAGCCCCTCCAGGTTACTGTTATGCCAGATCACTCAAACCTATTGAGGTTGAATCCCAACCAGTCAAGTGGGCGCCACATCTATTTATTTCACATAACCCTGAAGGAGAGGTTGGTTTGCAGGCGTCTGTATATATAAATAAGGGTTCCCTCAAGACATGCAAGCCTGAGATAAACCACGGACACCAGAGGCACCTTGAACAGTTTATAATCATTCATCGCCTATATACTGCTTTTAACATCATGCAGAACACCAGAGAAGAACATTTAGTTTATATTTTACCTTCAACTCTAATGTAATATGCCATCTAGATGTAAATACTTAAGTTTAAGAAACCTTGTATAAAGTGCATTACAACTGTATTCCTATTCTAGCTCCTAGCTGCTGGTTTTAGTTTTAAGTGACCATAAAGGGTAATAGAAAAAGAAGTCATATCTGTTATACAAAGGTTAATTTTTTTTTTTTTTCATTTATTTACACAATTTAGAGGTATTAACTTTATTATTATTATTATTAAAAACACACTCAGCAAAATCTTTCTTTAACTGTCAGCAGAATGTACAGCGAAAGTTCAGGGACACTCAGGGGCCAACATCACACACATACATAGGCAAGCAATCCTATGACAGGATGGTCAGTCATAAAACAACAAAAGGCATCTGGATGCGTGTAGCACACAACACTTTAAACAATAAATAGCGTTTCTGTCAACTTGTGCCTGCTGCTCAGGGAGAAACAAAACAATACCCTGTAGGCTGATACAGACTCATCCACATACATTCACTGGGACCTGCTGTCTTAAATTTCAAACACAGCATTAACTTTTTTTTCTTGTAACATAAGGTATATATGCACTTCCTGATCTAAATCTCAGGACTATTTCAGCTGCTGTGAAAAGTAATATATATATATATATATATATATATATATATATATATATATATATATATACTGTACATGTACAAGGAGCTGTTCAAGTTTCAAATGCACGCACATAATGTACTTTTATTTTGCCTTAAAGACCAAAATTGTACTTGATACATGCTGATGGTCATTCTTCCTGGTTAAGTGCTCTAGAGCCATTCCTGATGGCAAGTTTCCTCTGTCAGTGTCATCAGGCTGCATAGCTGCTGAGGAATGAGTAGAACATGGGAAGCTTCATCCTCTGCTGGTCCCTGCGACACCAAGCTATCACTGTCCCCTCGCTGTTCGCGGTGTACAGGTGGTGTCCATCGCAGGAGTAGGTGAGGCTGGAGAGAAAGAAAACAATACAAAACACCAAGTTTCTTTGTTAAAACTTTTATATCAAAGTTAATGTAACATTCATTTGGCTTTGACATGTGTGTATAATTAATCAAAATTATCATTATCTAATTCGCATTTGAATGATGTTAATGTAACACTGACTACTTTTAAGCTGGCACCACCATTTAAAAGTAGATAATTTCAATGAGTTGTTAATTTTCATTATCTCCAGCAGGTGGCACTAGTGTATATATTTATAGTTAGCTCTGGATGTACATAAAAGCTAAGTGGCACAAAGTCTGGGGCCTAAAAGGTTACTTTAAACTCTATAAAATACACATATCTGAATAGATTCTTGATATTTTCTGGAGAAAAAAATAATTTTGTTGATCCAAAACAAACATAAATCTTCTTTCAAAAAATATCAAACACCACATTTCACTGATTTTATAAATAAATTATAAATTCTGGTTAAAAAAATCAATACTTGATTGTTCATAGGAATGGAAACCAGTGGGCATTTGTGGACTCTACCTAAGCTTTAACAGTATGTTGATGAACTCTTCAATCATAAAGATGCTTATTATACAGTCACATTATGAGGACTCCACTTAAATCTTTAAAGCAGCCCTATTTTAAATAGACAAAAACAAGCAGTACAAAGCTCTGTACTTATCCTGCCATATTACAAAACATGCCCTACCAGAACAATTTACTTGTCAAGTCACCCAGCGCTGCTGAGTTTTTGTACTTATGGTAATGTGTTTGGGGCAATTTCAGTCCACTCTTCCTGAAGATTCCTAAAACAAGCATAAAAAAAGCTGTACCTAACAATAGGTCTGTTTGATTTAGGGAAAGTAATTTCTCGAACAGGTTTCAGATCCCATGTGCTCCACAATCTGAAATAAAAAGGTTTCATTAAGACAAACATATATATATATATATATAACATATATGCTCTTTAACAAGAAAGAAATACTTTCAGATGGGAAAATGGAGTTACAAAAGAAGACTGCTTTCATTATGTGGAGAAGCTGAACAGATGGCATAAAGAGAACAAGACACGGGTGTTTTTCTTTTTTTTTTTTTTTTTTTTTTATATAAAAAAACTGAACATCCCCAGGGCAGAGTGTACAGGAATGAAACCACTTGAATACTTTGTTAACACGACGTTAAATTGATGTGGAAAAATCAGTATTGGTTGTAAAGTGGAAATAGTACAGCACACAGTATATATCACTGCAGCAGGGATGGAAATAAGACTCCCATTGCATAGCAGTTTGGTCCATTCTTAATTTTACTGAGTTTAATAAGACACACCTGAGCTTGTTACCTAATGTAGTAAAACCTGGAATGGGTGAAACTGCTATGCAACTAGAGTCCTATTTTCTTCCATGTTGCAGTTTCTGAAGCATGGTGGGAGGTTAAAACAATTTATGGTGACCACATTTGAAGACAATACGTGGGATCCTTCTTGTAACTGTATAACTCACAGGAAGGCATGTTGCTTTGATTTCAAATCTAAAAGTGGTTCATTAGGACATGAGACAGCTTTTTTTTGAAAAACTAAAATTTGGAACTGGTTCCAAATATACAAATATTGTCTGTCTAAGGCTTGTGCAAACTCTTAAAGGAATGGTATTTAATACTGACTGAAAAAAAAAAACTGTTTTAGCTGAGCGCTAACTAAAGGGTCAAAGATACAAGGTACTGCTGGATAGTTTATGTTTGTACCTCAATAATGCTTAAATCAAAGGAGAACCTGCATAGAAGGCAAGAGAGATCAGGGAGCAGACACATAAGCTACAAAAACACCCACTGTTTTCTGAATTTCACAGGGAAATTTACATGAGGTACAGAGACACTTGCTTTGGAATTGAGCGATACTTGTATACTATTGTAGTGTCAGAGTGGGTCATACCATCATTCTGTGTATGAAATTAACAGAACTGAAATACACAAAAGGAGGGCCTAAGCCATTCTCTGTGTCTACTTGGGATCCCATTTCAAATCCAACTGGAAACAGTTGAGTTCATAGCACAGCTTGTTCAGAAAGGCAATGCAAAACGCCTTTACATTTATGTGGTTGTGGAGAGAGTGCTGGAATGCGAGACGCTGTTAGACACTGGATCGGAGATTTGTTTGATGTCTTTCACCACGTTTGACAAACTTAAACAAATGATGAACCATGCTGACAGGCGACTCAAGTTGGAAGCTTGTAGTTATACAGAGGATCAGGCTGACATCACCTTCAAAGCAAGGCTGGAGTTCCCGTTTGAAAAAATCAAAGTAGTGCATCCCGTGTATGTTTCCAGGTTTGAAACTGAAGAGTTACTCGTTGGTCAGAATTTACTGGATAAGTTAACACCACTTACTGACTGCAAGTGGAAGCAATTGTGGGCTCAGATCAAGTTTTCTAGGTCTGTTGAACCAGGCAGCAATAGAAAACAAGAGTGCAGTGTAGTGGCCACAGAAGCTGCTACCACTCCCACACTAACAGCAGGGGTCCCAGTTCGACACAATGTTGTGAAAAGGCAAAGGATACGTGCAAGTCAGGCTTTCTTCCAGCCGTCTCGACAGTTCAGTGAGCTGAACCTCACGATTTGTGGTACCCCCAGACTTGAGTTAAACCAATGGTCTGCTGACCTACTGGTGTAGAACATAAAAAGGGGGTGTCAGGATCCCTGCTCACAGAGACATGGGATTCCTAACAGACGGTAAGGATCGTGTTGTTAATGAGGCCGAATAACCTGACACCTCATATGTTAGGTAAGCCCTCGAGTAAATAACCTGGTGCGTATAACCAGCAACCAGGTTCAATAACTTGGGTATCTTGGGTACCAGTCTTCCAGACGGAGGCTGGTGTATTACTAACTATGCATATCAAGGTGTTATGTTGTGTAATCTATGTTTTTATATATAGGGTAGATGTTTCCATATATATAAATAAATAAAACAGAAAAAAATATATTAAATTGTTTTTTTTCTTATTCTCGAGATCATGAGTGTCGAATGCTGCTTGCTATGATAATGAAATGACCCTGCTGAATGACTTTTTCATGTCTTGAAGGACTAAAACGTCTCAGGACCTCGTCGCCCTCAAGACAGGGAGTGTAGTGTCAGAGTGGGCCATACTATCATTCTGTGTATGAAATTAACAGAATTGAAATATACAAAGGGGAGGTCCTAAGCCATTCTCTGTGTCTGGACGCAAAGAGCATCTTTATCTTTATGATAATTACCTTCTGAACCAAAACTAATATATATATATATATATATATATATATATATATATATATATATATATATATATATATATATATATATATATATCTCAAACCTTTAAGGGAATCTCCCACAGATTACGTTGGGTCGCTATCAACCAGTGGGAGTGGGGTGTCGTTTAAACTTTCTTTTCTGCACCGTTTAGTTTTGTTAATTCTTCCTTTCTGTATTATTTTAGTTTAGTTGTTGCACCTTTAATTTTTCCATTATTTAGTTTTATTTAATAAAACTAATCATTTGTATTCACTAGAAACGTCTAGCCTGATTATTTCGATCAAGGTGGGTTCTACGTGACTTGAGTTAAAATAAGGTATTTTATTATTACAATTTAAACTTGTCCACATACAAATATACCTTGCACACTACACTATCATGAACTTTTCCTTTGAAAACATTTTCCATTGTGTAACAGCTGAACAAAAATGATCTTGAGATAACTCAAATGAGCGACTTGTGTTTTGCATGTACAGCTGCAGCACAATTTTCTTTAAGTTTTTCCAGCCTCGCTGTTATTGTTTTACATGCCAGCACCGTATGGCTCCTCACATCTCACAATCCATTCTATAAAGCCAAGTCTGGAAATTCAATGGCCGTTTCCCTTAAAAACAAACTGTTATACAATAAAATCCACTTTATTAATTTTTTTCTGCCGAATGTAATCTAGGTGAATTGTACAATCTGAAGAATTATATTTTGTGAGATGTATACCATATTTTGAGAAATGATTATTATGATTAGTATGACAGGTTTCACTGTGTTTTGCGATATGTAGTGACATTAGAGCTCTAAAAAGCTCCATTCACAATAATTCCTGAATTTTTTCATTTCAAATGGTGAAGCACTGAACTTGTGTTTTTGTGGTATGCCAATTTTGTTTGGTATAATTAAATACCACGATTTTTCAGTCACTTGGTTGCTCAAAATACTTCCAAACATTGCCTCACCTCGTTGCGTTGTCTAGAGATGGCTCTCTTACCACATGGACTGGATACCATACCATGCCTACTACAACATGAACACAGAGTGCGCCACTGAAGCGCCAGATTGACTGAGGATAACATCCGCCCCAGTTGTCAATCTTTCTGTTGCACCAATAAGAAAAACTACTTGGAGGCAATTACCAAACCCCTTCCTTTTTATAATATCTGCCTTACGCTGGCACCACCTCAGTCAGATACGTGACAGACTACTGTATATGATAAATTACCAATACCGTAGATTAAAAAATATGCGTTTGATGAAATGTGTCACGTGACCGGTTATACATTTGGCATAATAATACAACCTTGACAACTTCCTAGATTTTATACGTTTAAAATTCACACCCCTATCGTATCTCTGTTTTTGAAGCAACATATAAACTCTAATTTTACATATCTACAAAATTGACACAATAATATATACATTTTGAGTGCTTATTTAATTTAATATCAATGCTTGATGAGAATGCTAATGCAGGTGCAGGTGAGAATGCTGCTGGCAGTGATATATACTGCTGTATAGAGTGCTATTCCACAGAGCTCAGTGAAACTACAGAAAAATGCAGTTCAGTGAAAAAAGCTGCATTTATAATGCCCTATTAATAGCTTTTGGTTAAAGTTTAGCTTAGTAGTTTTTATGTTGTTAATATGGCATTAAGAAATAAAATTGACTGCACTATTCTTTTTCCCTATGATTTCTGTGACATCACAAATTACGAGACCATGTGTGTGTGTGTGTGTGTGTGTGTGTGTGTGTGTGTGTATATATATATACACACACACTTTTTTTGCATAACCTGAAATCAAATTACAAATCACTGGGTATTATATTATTCATATTTTCTAGAAAGCAGTATTATATGGCATATGGGTTATCTCTTTACAAACTGCATTTAAAAAAGTTAATTCATACTTTAACTTAGACTGCATGCTATGTTAAAAATACAATTCCTCAGTTCTGGAAACACCCTTGCAATTTGATTGGTGACCAAACAGATACAAGAATAGATATAGCTCTAAGACATAAGTCAGGGCAGCAGCTCCAGGGCAAATTAGGACATTTTGACAGCTAATAGATTTTCTCCCTAGGAAGCTGCAGAAAAAGGCCCATTATCTCAAAGCAGGTTCCATCACTGATAGCCTATAGTTATTGCTATTGATTTTACCATAGATCAAAATAAATGTTTCTGGAAAATGGGATGGCATTTGGAACTGGGGGTTTACAACAAATGTGTGGACCATTGTATACAGCTGTGTACCAAAGTTTTCATTAACCAGCCACGATATTAAAAGGGCAGGGATAAATCCCTTGCGAAAAATTCTAGCAGACTGAATTGCTTCAGAATGCTCGAACTACGACTGGATCAATCTACACACCTGCTACAGTGGATAGCAACTAACATTTAGATAGCTACTTATTGCTGTTGGTTAAAACAGAAAATAAAGTACAGCAAGGTACACTGCTCAGTTTAATTTATTGTTAACTATTTTATACTTTATTTTTACTGATCCTGTATGTGGGTGATGTGCAAGAAAGATGGTGAAACTCTTGCTCTATGTATCATTTGTTTTAAAATAAAGTTTTTTTTTCACATTTGGAATCTCTGGTTTTACTGTTGAAAAAATGTCAGCTCAGCTTAATTCTAGATAGGGAATCCAAATGTTCAATGATAAACTAATTATTATTATGTATTATTTAAACTGTCAAGAGACTAATTAATTATCTGAATATGGTGTGCAAATGTTTATTTTTATTTTTTTTTTACCTCACTACTCCGTTTTCTAGTCCCCCAGCAATCACATTGACGGACACTCCCTCAGGCTGGTTAGAAAAGGCCACTGAGCAAATGATTTCCCTGCAGTGGACGTGTCCTATGAGGTCACCGTTCACCGTCCAGAGACGCAAATCACTGCCTCCGCCAACTGCAAAACAGTGGTAAAACACATAGCAACGGATTCAATGTTAAATGGTAGCAAAGCACTGCTTACTTCTAATCACTGAAAGCAATCTTTAAATTTCTTTATGTCCTCATAGAAATGCCAAATGAAAATTAGGTTGATGTTATAGTAATGTTCAGCAGACAGATACAGTAGAGACAGTGGAATGTGTCATTCACAGATTTCTTTGATTTGTTTTGTGTTTCAATACTAATATGATTATATATATATATAGATATATATATATATATATATATATATATATATATATAGTTATATCAAATGACTTATCCGTTAGTTGTGGGTTGGTTTTATGATGTTAACTATAGTCCATAGACAACTCACTGTACCCGGGACCTACACCGGATTCAAACCCAGGCCTTAAAAATCTGGAGCATTAATTAACTGTGCCTTTACATTTATTACATTTTAGCATCAGCAATCTAGTGCAAACACACATTCTGCCTCCTCCAAAATCACCTGAATCGCACACAGTAGCAATGTCTCCTGTGGTTTCACTGGCTGAAACGGCTGTCACAGGACTTTTGTGCCCCGTAAGACTTTGAACGTAACAGAGCCTGCAAACAAACAAAAGACAATATTAATATTCTCTTCCAAATAGGAGTTGCCCTAAAGATCAAGTTTATACCATCTACTTTTTAACTTATTACCTGTTTAATATCCTTGTGTGCATATTCTCCATTGCAGTTTCTGCTGGATAATTACTTACCAGGCTTACTAACTAACATTATTTTTCAACCAGTGAAAGAGACAAAGTGGTTTTAGAAATAAAAAAAATAAAAATAAAAAATACAACACACACCAAAAATTGTCATTTTTTTAAACCATCTCACATCCGAAATGAATGATATTAAGCCTGGGAAATACTTGATAGAAAAGAAAAATATGATATTAACAGGCAAGAAATAAAATCTAAAGACAATTTAGATGGTGTAAAGTATCTCTTTAACCCCTATGTCATTCCAGTGTCTCTAGGTACAGTACTGAATATTGTGCACCTGTTTAAATCCCATATGATGCAGGTCCCATCTTTGCTGAAGCTTATCAGGATGCTGTAGGGTTTACACACAAATAGGTTGGTGACCTCTGCTGTGTGTCCGTACAAGTGCACCTCCAACTCCACTTCCACTTCTGAGGGCTAAGAGGAAAAATTATAATATGAGAAATTATATCAATGTTCTTTAGTGAAAAGCAAATGTTTTTTCTTTTTTTTTTTTTTTAACAGCCTATTTGCTTTCAAGTCACACGACAATAGCAGTATGTTCTTTTAATATCTCGTTGAAATGTTTGGGAATAAAAAATGTCAAAGATTCTTTTAGTATAACTACATAAAGCTTTCAGAGGTAAAATATGGTTATGGAGAACCATTATTAACAGTACATGCATTTCAAACAAGCAGTGTGAAGTTAACTATGAGGGATTTAAGGATGAAATCACAAAGACATTGCAGGAGCACTAACAGATAGAGCCATTGTTGCCGAACTTCATTTTTTACTTTTCAATTCCTTTAATTTTGAGAGGTCCTTTTGAATGTTATTCCATGATCAAGGGGTGAAGTAATCAAATATGCAGGTGCTTCCCACTCTCAACAGTGTAGTAGTTTACCCGTGGACATCCACCAATCTAAGTTACTGTTAACCCATATAAATGGGTTGGGACAATTAAACCAACCATGAACATGTTAAAGCAACAGTCAATACAACGCAATAAACCAAAAGCAAGAACTGAGGAGGCAGCACCATTATGGGGAGAATGTGGAAATCCTTAATTCATCTTCTGGTGCTTGTCAACACTTGATAGTGGTGTTTTGGATAGCCTACGGCATACTAGAAATGGGTAATAATTGGCCATAAACACTAAAGTTAATATCCATTGAACAGGAACCTGTTCTGATACTTTGACATTTTTTTTCTCTATTTCTGAAAACTGAACCCTTCTAAGGCCCAAGGATTTTTCATGGTCTCTCCTTTTTGATGTATCCTGCACTCACCACAATTACTAAAACACAAGGGGCACTCCATCTGCATTTTGTGGATTTCAGAAGGGATTGTTTTTTGTTTCCAGCATCCGCTATACTGAAACCAAGGTCACAGAGGTTAAAGGACACTGCTGTAACACTTACTGTGCCCATATGGTAACAGTTATTCTAGTGTTATTCAATAGTCTTAGCTAATGCTTGGTGCAGTACAGGGTTAACAGAACTGCTTTTGTTATAGTCAAGGGGGTTGTACGTAGCAAATATTCTTCTTTTTTTTGGTTTCTAAAAAGCGACATAGAATCTTTCTTAATGGGCAATGATGGGCAAAGATAAAAGTCTGAAACTGGTAAATTACTTAAACCTTAAAAAAACTGCTGCAAATTAAAATTAACAAATGATATACAACTCTTCTACATTTACAAATACACCCCCTCAAAGACACAAATAACAGATTAGAGGTGTCAGCCCTGAAAAGTAGGTCACCCTAACTTAGACTTACAATATGCGGTATACCTTTCTGTAAAAACGCCAATGGAAAACATTTCAGAAATGGTGAAGCTAGTCCAGTGAAATGTACCTACCGTGGTGTTTGTAAATCTGTTTCTGAAGGCTGTGATTACTCCGCATTTACTGCCAGTGAACAGCTGGCAGCTATCAGGCACCCACGCACAACTTGTAACCTAAAATCAGAAGTTGAAAGGATTCATTTACCTCAAAATTGATACAAATGTCTAGGCTGTGGTCCCAGCCACAGACTAATTCAGTCTTAAAACACATAGTTAAGACTAAGTAATACTGCATATACTTCGTGCTTTTGCTGTACCACACAAGAGGGTGCTGTGGTTAATATTTGTATCAAGGGTCTTCCCTGAGTTTTTATTTAAATGTACAAAATAGCTTTTTTTTTTTCTCAAGCCCTTATGAGCATTTGCCATAAATTAATTAAACGCATTAGAGAACAATGTGCAATTAGTTTTCCCCAGCTTTCTATGCATTCCCTTATAATTAGGTATTGTAAATATCAGTCCCAAATGTGTATCCTCTAAAATGTTGATACTGGCCATGACTGTACATACAACATTAATGTCATTGCAGAATAGAATAAGCAAATTGCTCACAATGGTCTTCTGGGAACTGACCATATTTGTGAGCTTACATTTTCCATTACAATGTACCAAATTCCTTGATATTTGAAACTTTAGAAAAAGCTGGTTTCAAGTTCAGCAATACTCAGCAAGCATTACAAGATTATTTTAGGGAGACCATTTGTGTATGTTCTAAAGCAACAAGAAACTGAAAAGCATTCACTATGCTGACATAACTGCACACCTGAGGTGTAATAAAATAATCAAGTCTGTTACTCAGTTGTCTCTGAAGATATATTAGCCTTCATTAGCCCAACCAATTAGGAGGCCAGAAGTCATGCATGAGTATGTCACATTGACAAGTTCTTGTGAGAATGACGAATGACCAAGTTATAGCACAACTGGATACAATGCTCAGTATATAGGTAAAACTGTATGTGTGACATGTACAGCCGCTTTCCTAATACCCACGTCACATTGTTATGTTTTATCTTTAGAAGTTTGCCACTGTGATGAAATCTTTAACAGCTGATGACAAATAAGTGCTGAGATGTGGGATATTTGTTCTTCATTTTACACACAAAACAGGTTTCTGCAATGGTAACTGCGAAGACTGATCCAACATGCGATACTTGACTTAGCCGTTACCATGAAGACGGGATCAAATGAAGACCAAAATTTAAAAGATACATCATTTTGCAGTACCTCTGTACTTGTGAGACTGGATGCCCATTAAAATCATACATTTGAAGAGTGGATGTTTATCTGTTCAGGAATACCAAGATCCTGTGTGAATTCTTACCTGGTGGAGCTGGGAACACTGGATGAAATTAACAGGTGGCTCGCTTTGTTTGCTCTTCAGTCGCAGCATGTTATCACCATAACCCCAACTCAGAATGGCTGACCACTGGATGTCAGTGCTGTGCATGCTGCGAACACCTGCAAAGTCACAGAGCGATATTACCATTCGATTAAAACCACTGTCTAGGTTGGAATACAGAACACTTATGATAAGTGACCTCATCTGCCAAAGTCAGATTGGTAAAGTGTAACTAAAAGGGCTAGCTAAAATCAAGGATACATTAAATTTGCAAACAAGCATGACAATTCTCAGTCCCTTATTGTTTCTGCTGTTGACCTTTTTGCTTTCCAGCCTTTACTTTTACAAAGCTATACAAGTACAGTAATAGGATCCCACCCATGGGGCACATACAGCTGACAATCAGTAGAAAACTACTTGTAGTCAGCTGGTATACTATTACCCAACAATATCAGAGAAGAATGAGGAGCGTACATTGAAGTCATTTCCAAATAAAAGGAGTGGGGGAAAAAGATCAACAGCAAAACAAGAGGGTTATGCAAATGAGGTAAACCTCAATTTACAGGCAAGACTCAGATTACAACATAGGGCTTACACACTAGATTTACTGCATGACTAAGTAAACCAAAGTCTTCCTGTATTCTCTGGTATCCTTTATACTTTAATACAACATGTCCACACAAATGAGCTGAAGGCATCCAGGAGGTAATTGGCAGACTAGTCCCCATTGGACACACATATCCAACTCAGTTTACTGTACACCAAGTACAAAAAATAAGTGAAGAGCTGTACCAATCTACAGTCTGTAGTGACTTGCAGAAAAAAAATGTTGTTCTCATATTAATAATTGTAAAAAAAAAAAAAAAAAATTGCACGGTTCTCAACATTTGTTCTCAACATTTTTTTATATTGTTGTTGGTAAATTAGAAACCAATTTGCCTATGCATATTAGGACCTCTTCCTTAGGGAGTTTAATGCAGCATTAAGTAATGTGATGGTGGTTAATTACCTTGTTCTTTGCTGTAAATCATCATGAGGCAGAACTTCCTTGACAGTCCACAGATGGCTCTAGTGGGCAGTGCCAGTAGGGACCCGAACCACTCCCCGTGAGGCTGACTGAAGCAGACCACGGGGTCGGGGGAGCTGGGGGAGCCCACATACTCACCCCACTTCAAACCCTTAATCCAGGGGAGAGGGCTCTGAAAATACAAAACAACGGTGGTTACTCACGTAACTTAGGTTCTCCAAAAGGGAACCGACATTCATCATGAATGTGAACACTCTTGTTTCCATGCCCTTTCATGGAATTATAATACCAAAGCTCTTCTGGGCTGTCCTGGTAAAAAAAAAAACAATGCAGCAACAGAACTTTGTGATGAATGTCGGTTCCCTTTGGAGAGCCAAGGATATGTGAATAACGTTAGGCTATTATCATAACCCTGGTTCCCTGAAACAGGAATATTAACCATTACAAATGGGAGTTTCTCCTTTAAGACACCTGAACCTGAAAACTTTTATACCAAAGCCTCTCATAAGAGAAGAGTGAAGCAGCTGCTGCGCCGCCCCCACAGCAGTAAAGCAGCAACGTGCCTAACATTGCCACTTTCCTACGGTAACTGCGACCATGAACGATGCGAACCCAAAAGTTAATGGTTAATATTCCTATTTCAGGGAACCAGCGTTCTGATAATAATGTTCCCTTTCAAGTATAATACCATAAAACGCTAATGCCCACACTGGGCAAAGCGTATGGAGCTGGCGTTCCCTGTCAGACTGGAATGGGGGATGGAAAACCTCCATCCACCGACTGGTTATCGTGTAAAGCCGAGATGGTCTTCAGCAAAGTGGCAGGGTTAGTACGAAGGGTGACCTTGTTCTGGCCTCTGAAAAAATTAGACAAGCTTTCGAAACTGTGAGCGGAGGTGATAGCTAGCAAGAAAGCGGCCTTGAAAGTCAACAATTTGAGCTCAACTGAGTGCATGGGCTCAAATGGAGGTTTCATCAGTACAGTAAGCACTACATTCAACCTCCAACAAGGAACTGTATAATTTAACCGTGGCCTAAGCTGCCGAGTGCCTTTCAAAAATTGCCCTGCAAGGAAATGAGCTCTTGGGGAGACTGAATCGATTTTTATAAGGCATACTGAAATGGCTGCCAAATAAACCTTTAGAGTACAGGAAGATTTCCCCTCTTCAAAGGTCCTGTAAAAATTGCCATAGTATAACTGCCATAGGGCACATCGTGGGTTTGAAACCACGAGACAAGCACCACGCCAGGAACACACCCCACTTGTAGACGTACTGGGAATGAGTGGAGGATGCTCTAGCATTTTGTACAGTGACAAATCACCCTGTTCGATAGCCCAAGACGACTCAAATGCAGCCGTTCAGGGGCCAAACCCCGAGCTGCAGGCCCGAGGCGTTGGGGTACCACAGTGTCCTGTGCCTGACTGAGCAGGTCGCGACACATCGACAGTTCCCATGGCTGGCCGTTCAAGAGCTGCATCAGGGAGGAGAACTACTCTCCTGGACCAGTAAGGGGCTATTACAAGCACCCTGGCCCAGTCCTGTCTGATCATCTCCAGACATAGTGGGAGCAGCGCAAGCAGTGGAAATGCATAAAGTAGATGCATTGGCCACACTTGCACCACCACACCTACCCTTAGAGGGTCCCCCCCTCTCCTATTATGGAGAATCAGAGGGGGCAGTGAGTCGACTCCTGAGCGGCAAAAAGGTCCACCTTTGCCCTCTCAAATCTCTCCCAAATGACGCTCACAAGCTTGGGATGGTCTCCACTTTGCACCTCTAGAGGAGGTCAGCAGCCCAGTTGATCACTCCATACAGGTGAACTGCCCGGAATGAGAGGAGGTTCACTTGTGCCCATAGCAGAAGCTTGTGGGCCACACGGTTGAGACTGGGTGACCGCAAACCAACGACTGTTGGCTGCTCATCATATATCGAGTGCCTCTCCTCTTTTGTCGCAGGCCAGGGCACCTGCAAGGCTGCAGTAGCCGGCTGCATCAGGGGAATAAGCTCAGCTGATAAAGAGAGCTGTACCACTGGATTCAGCTCTCTTTTTCAGCAGAGCTGTACCACTCTCCATCTCAACAGCCACTGTCTGCAAAGTTGCAGGTAGGGTGGGTGGTGTAGCCACTGGCAGTGCCAGTGAGGCTGCACGTTCTTGCAGCAGCTCAGCAAAAATAGCCTGTTGTGTTGATACAGCCTTGCAGATCTTATCGATCTGTTCTGTGCTTGCCGAACGTGAGTGGCGAGCTTTGTTCCCTGTCCACTTTGGTACACATTGATAGTGTGCAGTGATGCTGAACACTACACAGGGGTGACGGAATGCTCCTTAGAATGACGTGTCACTCTACTTTAAAGCGAACACTTAGTGAAAGCTGCATGCTCAGGACCCAGGAAAATGATGCACTCGTCGTGCCCGTCTTTTGCAGGAAGCTTGGCCATGCAAGACACACGTGCATGGAATACAGCCATGGTAATACTGCAGTGTACACAACAGTAGTGTTGTGCAAACAGTAATGTACATTTCTGACACGGTGAACTCGGTAACGACATGTGCACTCGACACTTGTGCATATGCGTTTGCACTCAGTACCGACACGGTGCACTCCAGACCGACACTCGATACCGAAAGAGTAACCTCGATCCCGCTTGCAAGATCGGGGGCAATAAATCGCAGTTACTGCTAATGGCACATTAGCGGATGCCAATCTGTAAGTTAGCCACTGACTAAACTTCTAGTCAGTACAAAACTCGAGGCTAGAAGTAGCCTGCACCGAACCAGTAACCTTGGTCGCTTAGGATCGAGGGCGACAGGTTGCAGTTACTGTTTGTGACAAGTCAGCAGCAGCCTGCTTGAATCAAGCCTTTATAATCCTGCTGCTGGACAGCTGCACTAGAACAGTAACAAGCTGCTAAGTAGGAATGCCCACAGTAGCTGCTCTGATGGTTTCAGTAATTGCCTTGCTGTAAGAAAATTAAACACAAAATAAATAAAAATTTTTATATATATATATATATGAAATACCCCAAATGCAAAACAGGCTGAAACTTTGGGTCTTTTTGTACCATTTCAAGTACTATATATATATAGTGTTTAATTTTATATATACATACACACACACAACCGGTAGAAATGCAAAGCGAAAAACACACTGTTCAAAATAAAATGATATATTAATAATAATAAGCAATATTTTTTTTATTAATTATTTTAAAACTCCAAATGCAGCAAGTCAGTCGATAAGTGCTAAGGTCCCAGGAAGGAACAGCTACTCAGGTAGCAGATCGTGGTGGGACTTAACCAGCACAGACTGTAATATGAGAAAGGCTCAAATTAAACCATTTTTAGTAATAAAAAATACAAAAAAACCAGCAGTTAAAAGCAAGGCTAAAAGAGTTAAAAAGGTACACAGGAAAAAAAAGATAATACTCATCAGTTCTCAGAAGTAATCAGGTTGGCTGAAAAGGGAAACTGGCGATGTTACCTGGGCGTGTAGCTGCTTTATTGCTGTGGGGGCGGAGCAGCAGCTGCGTCACTCTGCTCTTACGAGAGTCTCTGGTATAAAAGTTTTCAGGTTTGGGGGTCTTAAAGGGGAAACACCCATTTGTAATGGTTAATATTCCCTACTTGAAAGGGAACCACCATTTTCCATCAGACAGGGAGTCTTCCATTAATCACAAATGGGAACAACACTTTGCCAAAGCTGGAGCAAGCCTGTTTATGCTCTCAAGGGGCCACTTAGCATAGTGATGTCAGTTTGTCCTGATCAGGCCATGCAAGGAGAGTGGAGCTTGATCTTAGTGAGCCTTTTCACCACCCTTCATTTGTTCCTACACCCTACAAAGGGGGCCCATTTGACTTCGTCAAGTGGCCTGTCATTAGCAACACCTGCAGACTAATATGCTGTCTTAACTGCCTCTACCAGCCTACCTGCCCTTTAGCTTTAGATCCAAAGCAGATAAAAAGCTGTTTTATCAATCTACAGTTGTTTGTACTATCTAACGCCACAGCCCTTACAGGGCACAGGGAACGAAGCCTCTGTGCTCACCATCCTTGAACAGTGGGGGGGGGGTTTGAAAAAAAATCTGAGAACATTTCAGAAACAAAGCACTTGGTTCGCCCTTAAAGAAACCCTGCTCCAAGGCTTCCCTGCATGCATCTCCGGGATCTGAGGGAATCGGTGTCCCTTTGGCCATCTTGTTGCCACAAGGAGGATTGATGCTTGTTCCGCCTGCATCTTCATCAGACTTTCTGGCAAGAGTGCGAAAAACATAGAGGAATGTTCGTAGCCACAGACACGCTAGTGTGTCGAAACCAAGAGTCTGCTGCTTATCCAGTAAGGTTAACCACCAATAACACAGGGTGGAATCCTTCGAGGTGAAAAGGTCCACTGTCTGGGCACCGAACCTCGTGTTCATGGGCCCCAGTGGCTATAGAGTAACGGTTGCCACCATCATCTCCGAGAACCTCTAAAAGGAGCAAACCTTTACCCAGGGATTCGATACCTCGGACTCGGAAGGGGGCCAGCGAGTCCAAAATTATCCATGCAACTCTCTTACAAGCCGGTAATGATAACCAGAGCCAAGACTGGACTACAGTTGCCGACCTTGACCCCTAGGATTCCAGCGGCACAAGCCCTCTTGGCAAGTGTTTTGGTCACCCTGCATTGCCTGCTGGTGCAAGCTGGGTCCTTGGTTGCACAGTGAGCATGTGTGAGCTGCAACACTGGGTAAGACGTGATAGCCTGAGAGTCAGCCTCCATCTTTTGAATGTAGGCTGGAATAAGGGGCGGGTATGTGCGGGGTAGTTTGGAGGGCAGCTGCGGGGTGAAGAATGAAGTCTCGCTACACTGCTCCTGCAGAGAGATGTCATCAGATGGTGTGGCATCAGCTCCCTCAACTCAGCAGGAAGGTATTTGATGGGGGCCCGCACTCCTCTCCCGCCTCTGATGACACACCCGAGAACAGGGGCCTGATTCTGAATCTGCTATAAACAGCAGGCCCTCTAAGCTAGGCAGGGGGGCGAGCTGCACCGACGGACACTCTGATAGCGTTGCCATTGGGGTGACGTGCTCCTGGTAGTCAACCTGTGGCAGACTCATTGCTGAAGGGCCAAAGTGCAGCTCCACCAGGGACCTGACCATGGCCTTCTAGTTTCTAATCTCCCTGCTCTCCTTGCAGGAGTGTTGTCCACACTTCCTGGACCCTCTCGAGGGGGAGAGGCGTAGTGATGCACTGCAAGTCGAGGTCGAATTACACCAATGCTGGGGATCTCCAGCAGGCGCTAGTGAGCAGCTTCTACCAAAAACATGGAGCACTCTGATTGGCAGCTTGTGCCTCTCTCGACGTCGGATTGGCTCGACGCCGGGGGAAATTATTACCGGGGCACCTGCTGGGCGAAAGCTACAACTGCGGGCACCAAAACTGCGCCAGTGTAGGGAGATGTTGATGTAGTATGACTAACTGTAAACAGCTGAAAATCTGATGCACCGAAAAAGCAAAGCTGCCTCTGTGTTAGACTGCAGTGTTGTTATGATAGCTGTCAGCAGTAGTTGCCTAGCAACCACCTGCTGCTTGATAACAGCACTTGCTGTGTAACACAAAGACAAGTGCCAGAGCCACTGCTCTACTGTACGCACTGAAAATGGGTCAGTGCTGGTAGGAGCTGGCTCTCTGGTCGACGTCAGTGCACAACTGCACTGAAGCTACAACACTCAGGAGCGGAGCCTGAAACTGAGAGTGTGTGTGTGTTCTCCATGAGAACTCCTCCCCTTGCAGTATTAACAGTGTGGATTTCTGTAAAAAATACTGTCTGCAAAACTGTCAGTTTCTGCATTTTCCTGGTGTTTAATTGTTCATGTTTATATAGTTTTGTTGTAATCACAGTGGTGCAAACTGTTAACAAACAACTACTTTGTTATAAGGATGTAGGATTTCTGCACTTCGTTTGTTTTAAGTACATCTCAGTGTAATTTTTATGGAAAAAAGAAAATTGCTGACTACAGCATTTTTCAATTGAAGCAAGATTTATACCAATTGGTTAATTATACTAAAATCACAATGTTAGTAAAACCAGTGAGTTGTCATACCGGATACACCACTTCTTTGGTATGCTCTCTGGTCTCTCGGAAAGCAAACTGAACGAGCAGCCCCATGGCGGCGGGCAGCTCTCCTTCCATAATGAGGCGGGAGCTGGGCCGGCTCATGTGACCTGCGTTAAACAGCTGCCGAGGAGTCTGTCCGTACGTCTTTATCATGGTCTCCAGGGCTCTGCGCTGCACTGGGTCCTCTACCGCAGACACATCCATCCCAAAGTACGTCTAAGGACACAGAGATGGATTTAAAATTATGAAAGCAAAGATTGTCCATGGAATCACTCTATTGTACAAATACAATATTGTATTGTTCTTGGCAATCTACAGTCTTCTAATGTCAGACTGCTAGAACCTATGTAAGAGAGCATATTACACAATTCTAAAACAAATTCAGTAGTACTGATGTTTGGGATCTTTTTCTGGTTTTGTTGAAAAGCATTACAAAATATATTATTTTTAATTAAGATTTAAGGAAAAAATATGCTGCTTAAAAAACATAATAATAAAATAAGAGGCGGACAAGTCTAACTCAGTCAAATATTTAAGACAGGTCTAACATTTAATGTACATACATACCTGTATGTCTAAAGCAGAACAAATCAGAATTTTCACCAAAAAGGTTTTAACCAAAATCTTTACATCGGTGCGTTCTCATTCTGCATACCCTAGTTTAAGTGTAGCAGTTAGAACACACCTCAACTTACACTGTGGTTGACCCTGAACCGAAAATAACAGTATTAAATAAGTTCAGGTGGTCTCAGCCTCCCTCCAACAAACACATCAATATTAATAACGGTGGGCGATTTACAGTTGAAAATGTCAACTGCACTTCAGTGGTTAGTGTGTGATTCAATTGTACATAATTTGTAAAGTGCTTTGAGGTTCAGTATGGATGAAAACCACGATCTACTGGGTGATTACAGATGGTTGGTCATTTTGCCCCACTGTGTTGCTGACGAAAAATGCACTGCAGAGCAACGAAACTTGGCAGGAGAAGATACCAAATAAGATGCAACAAAATCCTAGCCCCACTAAATGATCTAACCAATAATTCCTATTGCATTAACTGAGTCATGTTACCTGTGGTACCATTAGGTTGTCCAAGATGCTAAATCATGGTCTGTCAAATCAGCTGTAAAAGCAGAATGCAACATTTGCCCTTATAAAAGTTTAGTGTGGTATACTAAAGTTAAAGCACAGAAAGGTATAGTAAAATATACCTAAAACACCCTAAACCACAGACAATCATCGAAAATAACAAGTATGGCAAAGCATAGTAAAAACAGTTGCTATTCTTGGTAAAACACTGTAAATAATAGTAAAATCAGGGTAAACAGCAAAATAACAGCAGTTTATGGGGAACACAACTCTTTTGACTGGTGACATCCTTCAAAATCGTTTAGGGATGTTTTTTCCACAGCAGTGGTTAATGACTTTATAAATCACCCAACATAGTCAGCTGCCTGTTGCACTCACTGCTGGGTGGAAGACGTTGATTGCTTGCACTGCTGCCTTGCCCTTCTGCTTGTGTCCGAAGACCAGGTCGATCCACTGGCAGAGGGTCTGGGACACCTGGTCCGACTCCAGTGCCTGCCTGTGGATCAGGATGAAGAGACGCGGGTCGTTGCGCGCCCAGGGCGGGAGGTTGACATGGTTCACCCGCTCACTGTTCTGTCTCACTCCAAAATCAAAGCCTGCCAGGGAAGGGATGGGAAGGGGTTTATCATAAATGATTGCAACATTTGCCCCTAAATTCTCTGTGGTTTAAAGCTTATACAGTATTTATTCAAATGGTTGCCATTATATTTGTTAATCAAGGGGCTCAAAACACCAAATGCACTGCAGTGTATGGATGCAACATCAGCATTTTATATTTTGTTAGGACAAATGAAGTATGCAGTACTTCTCCAAAACCTTTGCCTAAACAGAAATACTGAACCTGTTGAAAGACCTTGTGTAAGTGCCTTACATTGCTAAAATAAAGTCTGTATCAAAGTGTAATGAATAAAGAAGAACATAACACTTAGTATAGTGTTTGTAGTTTAGATCTGTGAAACAACCATGTATTTAACTATTGAAATGAGAAGTCCAGAGCCTTATCAACCAAGTCTTTATTTACTGAACCTATAATCTACTGTATCGGATATCCCATATTTTAGCAATGTTTTTACTAGCACACTAGGGGGCAAATTGTTCTATTTACTATGTGAGGGACTGATTTGATTTGTCATACTGTACTGTACCTTCTCTGTTCACCAAGAACTCTGGCAGGTAGAAAAATTCAGGGATCAGCTCCTTTACATCAGTCATGGATTCAAATGATGAAAGCCGCCATGTGGTGTTCATTGAGTGGAAAGTCCGATCTGGGATATCAAAGCTTTGGTCTGTAAGAAAAGGATTCTGTATTTAATACACAGCTCTTGATAGTAACATGTCTTTGTTGCTTTAATGGCTGAAAATTCTGCATCATATATTCTTGCACCAAAAAGTATACAAGAGAGAGACAAAGGGAATCCTACAGTACATGAAAATACATTGCTGTGTGCCATTTCAAAAAGCAATTCCAAACCGCCAGTAAGCATTGAACCAATTAAAAATGAGTCTTAATCTAATACAGGGTTCTCTGTACAGGCAACATACAATGTTTTAGCATTTGCAACGGCTTCAAATAAAATGTAATGAAATTGCAGAATGTTAGGTGACTGGATAAGGCATAACTGCAAAACCTACTTCAGATATTTGTATTTCCACCCAATTTTCTATTTGAAATTGTAGGAACTACAGTATAGAGTTACATGGCTAAAGAACAAGAACTCACTAGTATAGAAAATGTTGCAGCTGACTCAAACCCATTGTTATAATTTAAAAGTCTAGTATGCAGACTCAAAAAATGCAGAAGTGATCTGTTCACGTGCTTACAGAAACTCTGATACAAAACCAATTAATATTTATTTACAAACTTTCATGCTAAACCTTGTTTGCAACAACCTCCTCCCCCTCCCCTTCCCCCCCGGTCTTCACGTAGTCTTCTTGCAATAATGTACCTTGGTAAGATAAAAACATCTTTGTGAAGGGAGGCATCCTGACCAGGAAGTGTAGGACAGTGCCACTGTTGGAGTAATGGGACCCGTAGTGATATGGCTGCACAGGGGGCATGGGGTCATCGTCTCGAGCCCCCTTCCGGAACTCCTCTTCCAGGTACTGCAAAACAGAGCAGCACCTTCTCATTTCATGCTTCTTAGACTATCTTCTCTTACATCTATTATGCTTGACTGAATAGCACCATACAACAGGAAAATAACACTGGTCATGTAGCACTGTATTTTTTCAATTGCATTCAACCCATGTTTGTGAATGTACTTCCTGAAACCCATGCAGGTCTTCAATCTGATCAAATCACTGGAATAATGCAATGCAGAAAAAAAACAATTACCATAAAAGACTTTGTTAGTGACACCGTCTCACTGAATGACAATAAGCATGATCAAGTAATACCTTGTAGTTATCCACATAACGGACTTCCTTCTCTTTGGATTGCACAGCTATGGGCTTCACAAGATTTCTGATGGAAAAAATAAAAACAATTTTCATAAAGCTGCAATACTTACCCTATTTCTTATTTTATTAGTTAACTGCATAGTATAGACTTACTAAGCCTGATTATAGTAAACGCAGTAGAGATTGAGAGAAACAACATCACAACCAATAAAAAACAAACAAACTCTGTTATAGTTCTGGTAACTATGAACTATTAGCTATTTTGTACTTTCTTACTCAATCTAGTTTACAGCAGTGAAACTGATTAGAAATTACCAATTGAATAAGGGTACACGGTATGGTGTCTCAATCAACAGCATTATTCTCCTAGAAAGGAACTAGTAAGCGACTATTCTTAACACAGCTGAACAAGAAATGTTGAGGTTTTTCCATTCTGATGAACTGACCTGTAAATAGTGGGCTCACTGAGATCCAACGTTTCATTGGTGTAGTCGCTGAGTATAAAGGGGAACACAGGGTACTGCATGAGGTCATTGAAGGAGCGGCCTGCATGCTTGTTAAGGTGGGTCAGGTACTCAAAGTTTGTGATCTGCCCCGAGCACCACAAGTGAGTCAGAGCCGTGATGTTTCCATATTCCAGCAGATTGGCTAGGTTGGACGTCAGGATGTTGTGGTAAACGTCATCACGGACCTAAGCAAGCAGATATGTGCTTAACAATTATTCACGCTAAACTCAACTGAATAATCATCATTAGCTTCGGTATTGTTGCCACCAGTACAATAACAAAATAAACATTCTACGGGCAGGTAATGAGTTTTGTAGGTGTTAATTCTCAAAGAGTGTTACACAGTCAGTCAGACATAAAATAGGTCACTTGACTACCAACCACAAATCTTCTGTATTAACGGTCTACACAAAAACTGTCTTAAATGGTTTTGAAAGGCACTTGGATAATAGAATATATTGTGGCTGAAATACCCCCCGTTTCTTGTTACTGTTTCTTGTGGATTCTAGTACAAACTGTGTTTGGTGCTGCACATAATGATCTAATACTGCATTTTCAAGAACCTTCATTGACACAATGGCCAATATTTACTCTACTTTTGCAAACAGTACATGCTGCCCCCAGTGCAGTTATACTTTTCTCTACAGTACCTTGGTGTTGTCAAAGGCCAGGAGCAGTGTCATCCCATTGGTTAAGAAGATCTCCACAGCGTTGTCCCGGAGCTGCCACCATCGTTTGTGGACCTCTTTGATTTCTTCGTAAGTCCAAGAGAAGGATGCTGGCTCTGTTTCACCATGAGGACTCTGGGGGGAAGAAAAAAAAAAAGAAGTTCACCCACAAAAAAGTAAAAGAAGAAGCTTCTGAAATAAGATTATTCAGAAATAAGATTATTTACAATAAATAATTAAATAATTTTGCATTTAATTGCCTAAACAGAGCATTCTCCTGCTGAGTTGACCATCACAACCATAACATGACGCTTTTCAGACTATGACTAAGGGAGCTCATTTGCTTCAGATTTAGCTGGCAAAATAAATATTTCTTTTGTGAAAACCCAGATTCATTTTTTCAGATTTAATTGCTGAACGATAATGTTTTTCAGATTTATTTGTTAGGTAAATGTTGAAGTGCCAAGTGTAAAAAAAAAAAAAAAAAAAGGACTTAAGTTGTGTATTTCACTGATTTATTTGTTAGTAAATGTTAGCTAAATGTTGACTCGCCAAATGAAAAAAAAAGATTTAGACTGATTTTAAATGTGGAATTTGTGATACGCGTTTTCAACATTTATAAATCATATGTGAAAGTACAAATTTCAAATCTTAAGAATTTGTTTCTTCATATTCATGTATTTAGTTAAATCTGGGCTTTTTGTGGTTAAATCTAGGAAAATATGTGATTTACATTAAATCCAGAAAAAAACAAAAAACAAAAACACCTGTTAAAATCTAAAAGTTAATTCTAATGTTTTAATATGCGTGTCGCCGGGTGGAGGGGTGCAACAAAATGCATGCTAAGAAAAGGGTCTGGCATAT
This sequence comes from Polyodon spathula, assembly GCF_017654505.1. Lineage (NCBI taxonomy): Eukaryota > Metazoa > Chordata > Actinopteri > Acipenseriformes > Polyodontidae > Polyodon > Polyodon spathula. The sequence goes on along the minus strand of NC_054539.1, from coordinate 42,414,058 downwards.
AAAAAAAGTCTGCACACCACTGCCCTAGAGGATCACTTCCTAGCTCTTGGTGTTAACTGCACTGCAGGGGACAAATGGGGCGAGTCATCCTGCGCCAGTGTAAGAGATGCAGAGTGGGGCAGTCTGCTTCCCAGTGTCCTCTTAGCAAAATGAGCACAAGACGCGCAACAGCTGTGGTCTTTAACAGCTCCCTCTGCATACTCCCTTCCCAGGAAGTGGCTGCACTTGTCATGCTTATCTACTGCTGGAATGTTTCTCTAGCAACCAACACAAAGGTGAAACCCAGGCATGGTGCAAGGTTGAAAGTTGAACAGTTCAGCCACGCAATGTATGTGCACAAGAACAAACAGTAAGCTGACTGGTGCAAAAGTAATGGTCTTGGTGTCAAACTGGACTGAACCGGGTCACTGGTACCAATTCTGGTATAAACCAGATGACTGGTACCAACCTTGGTACCAATAAAAGTCACTTGTACCTACTTTGGTACCGACCAGATCACTGGAGCATCAACTCTGGTACTGACCAGGTCACTGGTACAGGCTCTGGTACCGCATGGTGCCGGTACCGTCCAGGTCACTGGTACAGGCTCTGAAACTGGCAGGAGTGCCGTGGTACCAACCTCGGTACCTAACGGGTTACAGGTACCGACTACGGTAACGAAAATGGGGCCGCAGTACCGAAAAACGGGTGGCCAGTACCAGCCCTGGTACCAGGTACCGGAAGCAAGTCACTGGTACCGGCTCTGGTACCAGGAGAAGTGGCATGCAGGTGAAGACAGCATGAAACCTAGTCGCAACAAAGGACTGAATCCCAGGGAAGGGGTGGTGGAAAGCCGCCGGCCGCCGTACTTGTACAAGGCCGCAGAGGGAACTTAAATCAGTACCTAGGCTAAGAAAGAATTATATGCTTAAAATAAGCAAAATTATTTCAAAATATGAAATGAGAGAAACAGTGAATATTCAGCTTATCTCCATAGTTATGATTTAAAAGTCAGAGCTCACTCCTACTCAGACAAGGCTGAAAAAAACAGCGCTGAGCCTTAGGCGTCATTCTTATTTATCCCCTGGGGGCGGAGACAACGACTGACGAATACGGGGCTCTTAAAGGAGCAGCTTTGATATATGTACTCAGGTCATTCAGGCTATAAGAGATATATCCTGTTCAGTAATGGTTACAATTCGTACTTGAAAGGGAACTGTTTATTTATTAATTTTACTTACACTGTATACTTGTATTTTTTTGTGTGTGTAAATTCACTTACTGGATTGTCGTAGGTATCCGCTGCATTATCTTCGACAAAGTACATCCCAGACTTTCCTTTGTAGAAGAAACATGAAATAGTCTTATCAATTTCAATAACAATTGTTTTTCTGTAAAGTAGTACAGCTGGTCCCTTGACAATTCTGCTGTGAGGGCATTCTAGTGCACTGTACATAGGATTGTCTAAGTAAACATAGAATGAGCACTCTTGTTTAAAAAAATAAATAAATAAATAAAAAATTATAATATATATATATATATATATATATATATATATATATATATATATATATATATATATATATATATATATGCAAATATAAAATATTTATATTCCATATTATGACCAAAGTGCTATTAAAAGTCTCTCATAAATGAGCCTAATACAGTACACATGATTCATTTAGTATTTCAGGCCTGGATTAGTTTATGTGTTAACTAAATATAAAAGTCCGGACTTTCAAATACCACAAAAAACATAATTAGAAAACTCACACGGTAGAAATGATATATATATATATCTATATATAGATATATATATATATATTTATATATATATACACACACACACACACACACACAGGTAAAATGAGACAGTGAAATACTAGACAGAGCATATTTAATGAACTGTTGATATGTGAAGCAGTAACTCTTGAATTCATAACCATTAAATTGTGATAAAAACATTGTGCATATGAAACACACTGTGCCTGTAGCTTCAGCTATACTGGCACTGCAAGAAAATGGCATTACTTTATAACTAGCTATCACGTACCTTTGGGGTCAAACTGAAAACGGCAACTTGCCTCAACGATTAAAGTGAAAAATGCATACAAAGATACATTTCTCAAAGTAACTGATTTGGAAACTATTGCAATGAAGAAAACAAAGGGTAGCACAGAGCAGTAAATTATTTGCAGAAACACATTATGAAGTAGAAATGCACAGCATACACTGTAGTGCTATTTGCAAATGAAGAAATATTACTCAACAGCACAGTTCTTTTACGTTACTCTGTGAAAATTAATATCTATCCAACCGGGCTGTAAACTAAAGGTTATAGTAACATAAATCACCAGAAACTATTTTCTGTTTAACTGCATGCTTCATTACTGCTAGCAACCCAACAAAAGCATTTAAAAGTATTCTACAAAGACAAGGAAATTGAATTGCCTTTAAAACCAGAAGGTTTATATTTTTATTGAAAAGTGTATTTTAACACCATGTTTTTTTTTTTTTTTTTTTTTTTCTCAGCTGTTACCATGCGTTACACAGAAGTAGTTTCTCACATTTTCAAAAGTACTTGCCTAATAATAATTCACCAGTGGTCTCTCGCGAAGGGGCAACACTTATGCATCTGCGAGTAAACCTAAGGAAAATCAGGAGAAAAGTACATGAGCTTTTATATTTGTATGACCAAAAACAACACAGTTGATAAAGTGGATACACTCCTGTGTATTGTGATGGGGTCAGGTACCTGATAGGCTCACTTGTTGCTTTGTCTTTGACAGTTGCTGAGAAAGAAGAATGTGTTTTGTCTTCAAAAAGATATGACAATGGTGGCTTGACTAGTTCTATAAGAAAAGGAAAATACAAATGACTACATTAAAACAGCTAATTAATTCAGATATGAAAAGCAGCTATTGAATATTGTGTGGCACAGGCCCTTCTTACCCTCTGGTTTCTGCCTGTCCCTCAGCAGGTATTTGTTGGGGATGGTCAGGTAGCATCGCTGCAGGCGCCGCCTTTCTCTATTGGGCCCCTCGGTGGGGTCTAGTTGCCAGGATGTTGGGTAGGAGGCTGGGTCGTACCACACAGCTCTGAAACAACATGAGCCTTTATGTTTCTCTTGGTAGACTTTGAGGGAAGTTTATTTTAAAAGACTAAACATTGTTTCAGCTTTCTATCTTTGTACCTATAACAATAAACTGTTTCATTAAAAAAGTAAACAAACAAAAATAATCTAACTGAAAGCCTTGGTTCAACATACTGCTGGTTCATTTTTTCACTAAAACAATGCGAATCATGTTCAAAGCTATATCACACAATTACATGTCACTATAGTCTATATATTAAGAAGAGTTATCATTTTCATATTTTTTGTAATTAATAGTTAAGGATATAATTTTGTCACGGTAAAAATCATGACACAGACATGGCTAAAAAGAGACAATTTCACAGAATTATCATGGCTACAAAGATGTGATATTTACTAATGTAAAACATTGTAATATTTTTGCTAAATAACATAAATTTAATGCATGTAACATGTATTTAATGTGTTCTTTTAACACTCCTAGTCAATAGTAAACGTAGACCTTTTCAAACAACCATAACAGGAACAAACGTATCTTTTTAATTTTAACATGTATTCTTTGTCTGATGTAAAAAATAAATGCTCTGGTAGATGAGATCATGTTCCAATATTTTGGAAAGGAGTATATTGAATTCATTTGTAATGTTTTTATATAACTCCAATTAGTTTTAAAAAGGAGTTGACTGGATCCTACTAGAATATATCATTAACTCAAAGATATGAACTGTCAAGACAGATTGATTATCAGATTTAATTGGGACTCCTAATGTATTTAATGGAGGGAAAATCCAATATATAAGCCCAGAGAATGACGCCATTTGATACCATTGAACTTCAACTTGAACTTGCAAGCTGACGTGGTCCATGCTACGAGGGTCTCTGAAAAAACTGATTGCTGTTTGGTCAAAGTCAGAAGTCTCTGCCTTTTGAAGACAGTTCTTATTTTTTTATATATCCTTGTGACAGACAGAATGATTATTGGAGATAAATCTCTCCTGACCTGTGAGGGCACTGTGTAAAGGGAACAGAGTGCCCTGGACTGGATGGCCAGACAGTTAATTCTCAGGGTTAGATGGAATTCGGTCATTTAGAAAGGGGGCAGAGCTACGATATACTAAATCAGCAACTTGGAAGGTCAACTGCGTGGCAGCCATGGAGTGGAGGAGTGGTCGCACTAGATAACCAAGGAGTCAAGTAAATTCATGGTTAAATTCATTTTAATATAAGCATTTTCCAGATATTTAATTCAGACTCTTGTCTGTGTGACATGCTGTGGGGATTGAGTTGTTAACATGGATTTCTGAACATTCTTAACCAGATCTACTTCAAAGCGTGTTGATAAGGCACAGGCCACAAACTGTGTTAACTCTTTGAAGCTCGCCTTCCAAAATGCTAATTGATTGTCTGGCCTCCTAAGGTGTCATAAAACTTATCAAGGGAAGCTATAGTGACTATGCAGTTGTACCATTATTGTGTTAAAAGTTAGTTAAAATGCTTTAAGAATCATTTTTAATTACGTAACTTGTGGATACAAGTTTAATAGTTATTTTAAGTGTCTCACTAAACCTGAAGGGTTTATTGTGTTTTAAATGAATATTACAAACTAATAACTATTTTTGAATATTATCCATTGATAGTATGATGTGTTTTATATGCTTGTAATTGTAATTTTGTACAGACATTGCAACTGAAATGTATATGCTTCTCTAATGAATATAACTAAAGTTATATTGAATAGGAGGTTTAAATGATAAATGTAAAATCCTTTGCCAATGAAACAGGAGGATAGATTCCATTTGTAACACACCCTTTTTGTGTGACATGCAACTGTCTATCAAATACTGTGAACCAATCGAAGGACCGACAAGGACTTGCTTACAGTACAAGGGAATGCCTATACATCGTGTTATTTAAACTTAAACAAGGATTTTCGTTCTCTGGACACTCTGGACTCACGCTCTCTGGGCTCTCTCTAGACTTGCTCTTCCTCGCTGGATTCGCACTTTCTTCAAAACATCTAATTGTTCTCAAGCCAATAAACTCTGAAGTTCTTCAACAATGAATGCAATAATGTAATCTTCAAAGATGTCCCAGAGAAGATAGGCTCCCTCCGGAACGACAAAAGATTTTGCCTACAGACTTCACGGAGATAATACGCTGCTGCACAACTAACTTCTACAGGGAGGATGACCGTATTAAGAAGACTTTGTTTTAAACATCGCACCAACATAATAAATATCAAACTAATATTTTGTGTTTACAAGTAACTGAACTGAAGCCACGCTATTGGAATCGTCACAATACATAATGTGCGTCTATTCAACTAGATGCTGAACATTATACATGCGTACTTAGCCATTTGGAAGCTAACGCATGTATACGTAATGCGTGACTGAAAGAAACAATGTATGATGAACTACTAAAAGACTTCTTCACTAATGCAAAACTCTATGACCAGAGAGCACATCAAGTATTCAATTATGAACATTTAACAACGCACTACTTTTCCCTGAGTGTTTTATTTTGTTTCTTCTTTACACATGTTTTTAACTATGAAGCCTATACTTTATTCTTCTTCCTTTCAGAATGAATAAATGTAATAATAACTTGGATTGTTAGGTTTCTTTTTTGTCTTATAACAAATACATTTATGGATGATTTGAAATACTTAAACATAATTAATATTAATTGTTAAACTTTTCATCATGAATCTAGAGATAATTAAGCCTGAATCGCTAGTTCTTATTGAGATGTTACAATATACAAAACAAAACATAAGGAGTATCAAAGCAATGTTCAAAAAAATTGGAAATTGTCTCTAAATCTTGAATTCCTCCAAATAACCACCCTTTGCCTTAATAACAGCCTCACAAACACAAGGCATTCGGTTAACAAGTTTCAGCAGGAAATCACCCAACATGTCTTCCCAGCTCTTCTGCAGCAATTCCCAGAGATCCCAGAGATGTAGGGCACTTGTGGGTAGCTTTGCTTTGACTCTTCTGTCCAGTTCGTCCCATACAAGTTCTATGGGATTGAGGTCTGGAGACTGGGCAGGCCAGGTCATTAGATTGAGTTGTCCTTCACTTTCCTTCTTTGCCAGATAGCTCTTGCAGAACTTTGAGATGTGTTTCAGGTCATTGTCTTGCTGAAGAATGAAAGGCTGCCCAACTAGCCGTAATCCTGATGGAATGGCATGCCTCTGAAGTATGCTATGATACCCATGTTGGTTGAGCTTGCCATGGACTTGGTAAAGATCACCAACTCTGTCACCTGCAAAGCAACCCCAGACCATGACACTGCCTCCTACATGCTTGACAGTGGGAACCACACATGCAGAACTCATGCGCTCACCCTCTCTGCGTCTTACAAATACTCGGCGGTTGGACCCAAATATTTCAAATTTTGACTCATTGGTCCATAAGACCGACTTCCACTCCTCAAACGTCCAGTTTCTGTGTTTTTTGGCCCAGGCAAGTCTCTTCCTTTTATTCTGCACTCTAAACAATGGTTTCTTTGCAGCAATTCTTCCAGTTAGGCCAGCTTCACGCAATCTCCTCTGAACAGTTGATGTTGAATCATCTGTACTTCTAGTAGCATTTAGCTGAGCTTGCATTTCAGGGGCAGTGAATCTCCGGTTTTGCAGACTTGTGACTCAAATCACCCTTGGCCTTCCTGACCTTGTTCGGTCGTCATGAGTGCCAGTTTCTTCAAATCGTTTGATGGTCTTGGCCACAGCAGTTACAGACACTTGCAAAGTTCTTGCGATTTGTCTTAAAGATTGACCTTCATTTCTTAAAGTAATTACAGATTTTTTTCTTTGCTTAACTTAGCGTATTTTGCCATTTTCTGCTCCCTTACATTCAGGAATGTCAAACTTGTGCCTATGCTACCTATATTTATAGTAATCATGGACCCTCATCTGTTAATAATTGGTGACAAAAGGTTAATTAGGAAACATGCTAGTTAACTCAGAGAACATCTAGCAAAGACACTTTTATACTTAGGCCAGTGTTCTAACACCGTGTTATACACTTTTCAGACTTTTAACTGACTTGGGCTTCAGACTGAAATCCCCTTGCTTTGGGTGACCATTTAATTGAAATTGACAAGATTTACATTTTCATTTAAAAATAAAAATTTTGAATGCAATTCACTTATGATTATCAGCTTAACTTATATAAGTTAAAAGCATAGATAATCATGAAAAAAACCTGGTTTCAAGCAGGTGTACTCAAACTTTTGACTGGTACTTTACATATATATATGATATATATATATATAGATATATATATGTATATATATATATATTATAACTATAGATATATATATAATATCTATCATAATATATATATTAATTCTATATATATCGCACACAGGCCTACAGAAAGTACACCCCCTTTCAAAGTTTTCACCTTTTGTTGGCTTATACCCTGCATTAAAATAGTTTTTTTATCCCCCATTTTTCTACACATCCTACCCCACAACTTCCAAGTGAAAAAAATATTATAGAAATTTGTAGAAAATTAATTAAAAATAAAAACTGAAATAGCTTGGTTGGATAATTGTCCACCCCCTTTGTATCAGCAATCCTAAAATTAGCTCAGGTGTAACCAATCACCTTCAAAATCACACACCAAGTTATGTGGCCTCTACCAGTGTTAAATTGTAGTGATTCACATGATTTCAGGATAAATTCAACAGTTCCTGTAGGTTGTCTTTGCTGGGTAGTGCATTTTAAAGCAAAGACTCAACCATGAGCACCAAGGCGCTTTCAAAAGAACTCCAGGACAAAGTTGTTGAAAAGCACAGATCAGGGGATGGGTATAAAAAAATATCTAAGGCCTTGAATATCTCTTGGAGCATGGTCAAGACGATTATTCAGAAGTGGAAGGTGTATGGCGCCACCAAGTCCCTACCTAGTCAGGCCGTCCCTCCAAACTGGATGACCGAGCAAGAAGGAGACTGATCAGAGAGGCTACCATGAGGCCAATGGCAACTTTGCAAGAGCTACAGGCTTTTATGGCCAAGACTGGTCAAAGTGTGCATGTGACAACAATATCCCAAGCATTCCACAAATCTGGCCTGTATGGTAGGGTGGCAATAAGGAAGCCATTATTCAAGAAATCCCATTTTGAATCCTTTTTGAAGTACGCAAAAAAGTCTTAGGCGATTCTGTAGCCATGTGACAAAGCTTTGTGGTCTGACAAAACTAAAATGGAACTTTTTGGCCAAAATGCAAAGCGTTATGTTTGGCGTAAACCCAACACAGCGGATCACCCAAAGAACACCATCCCTACTGTGAAGCATGGTGGTGGCAGCATCATGTTATGGGGATGTTTCTCTTCGGCAGGGACTGGGGCATTTGTCAGGATAGAAGGGAAAATGAATGGAGCAAAGTACAGAGAAGTCCTTGAGGAAAACCTGCTGCCCTCTGCAAGAAAGCTGAAACTGGGACGGAAATTCACCTTTCAGCAGGAAAACGACCCAAAGCAGCAAAAATTTGTAGCATGACTTGAAGATTGCTGTCGATCAACACTCCCCTAGGAACTTGACAGAGCCTGAACAGTTTTGTAAAGACGAATGGTCAAATAATGCCAAATCTAGGTGTGCAAAGTTGGTAGAGACCTATCCCAACAGACTCCCAGCTGTAACTGCTGCCACAGTTGCTTCCACCAAGTATTAATTCAAGGGGTGGAGACTCAAAAATTAATTGACATCTTCCTAGAGGTCTTCTTCTTGGTCAATTTATATCTCTTGGGATCAAGTCTAGTATCTCCTTGGTCCAGCGATGGTCTGTTGTTCTTGCTACATGTCTGGCCTACTGCCACTTCAGTGTTTTTGCTCTTCTAATGACATTGCATACTTTTGTTTGCACTCTTATCCATTCCTTCCTTTTCGCTTCGCTTCTTGTCTCCTTGTTATTCCCAGCATGCATCTTTCCATACTCCATTACGTTGTTTGCAATTTGTGAGCAATTTTTGCATTGAGAGTCCAGGTCTCGCAAACCTAAGTTAGCACTGGCAACACACATTAGTCTTTCCTCTTGAGGCATAAGGGTAGTTTCCCTTTCAGAACCATGCTTAATCTTCCAAAGGCACTACAGCCCATTTTTGCTCTTCTGTTGACTTTGCACATTTGGTTCTCCGTTGCCAAAATTAACTGTCCTAAGTATATATATATATTGTAGTTACAGACTTCTTCAAGCTTGAAATATACCACTCCACTGACTTCAATTGCCTGTGGAGTGGTATATTTATTGAACATGAATAGAGTCTTCTTTAGGTTAATTTTCAAACCCGCTTTGATGCTAGCCTCATGTAGTTCTTGTATTCTTGTTTGTAATTCTTCTGGGCACGTCATAAATATGAGGATGTCATCAGCAAATCGTAGGTGATTCAAGTAGGCTCCATTGATCTTCAGCCCTTTATTTTCCAAATCCAGTGTTTTGAAAATGTCTTCTAGGGTGCTCGTGAAGAGCTTTGGGGAAACTGTATCTCCTTGACAAACTACTTTTTAAATCTTGTTTTTGTTGCTGTTTTTATGGTGTCTTACTGTGGATGTTGCATTCTTGTATCTGGTGCTGAACAAGCCTCTGTACGTTTTCTCAATTCTTTGTTTTTTCAGACAGCTTAATACAGATCTTTTGTAAACAGAGTCAAAATCAGAGTCAAAGTCTATGAAGCACAAGCAAAGTGGTAGTTCATACTCGTTGCTGGTTTGAATCACTTGCCGTACAACTTGAAGATGATCCATTGTGCTAAATCCACTCCTGAATCCTGCGTGTTCATTTGATTTTGCAGAGTCAAATTTATCTTGAAGTCTGTTGGCGAGTATCTTGGTAAAAATGTTGCAGATTATAGGAAGTAAGCTAATAGGTATGTCGTTCTTGAGGTCTTTATCTCCTTTCTTATGTAAAAAAAAGTATCACTGATTATTTTGCTTAATACAATCTAAAAATATGCAACAGTACTTGTCAGTTCTTCACCTCCTTCTTTTACAATATCAATCATTATCCTGTCTTATCCAGGTGCCTTTTCCGTCTTCATATGTTTGATAGCATGTTTCACTTCTTCCAGGAGAATGTCTGGAACTTCTTCCCCGGGGTGCGTTTTTTTCCCGTCTCATCTTTGTCACCTGCTATGTTGCTCTTTTTGTCTTGATATAATTTTCCATAAAAGGCTTTGACTCTCTTCAAAATCAATTAATTGACTCACTTCAAAATCCCATCCTCCTGTTTGATTGCTAAAATCTGTTCCCTCCCCCAACGATGATCAGTCTTTGTTTTGCTTTCTTCATGCTTCAGTTGTTTTCAACTTCTCTCTACCAACCTACAGCTGAACGACGTATAGCTGCAGTAACGCACTTTCTTACTGTCTTGCAGAGCTCAAAATATTCAATCTTTGACTTCAGAGCTGCTGTTTGTTTAATTTCCCTTATTTTCTTCATGAGGTCTTTTGTCTGTTGTGTGATCTTCTGGTCACATTTTGTACTCCATGTTCCAGGAATGTTTTTTTTTTTGCTGTTTCTGCAATTACAACACTTCCTCATAGATTCTGTTTACCTGGATTGCTTAATATTTTTGAAGATCTTGAAGGGTGATGAATCTATTTTTCAGTTCCAATTGAAACACCAGGCTTTGCTTTTGGAGCATTTCTACGTTGATTGTGTTGGATTTTGTCATCACAAGTTTCGCTCTCTCCATTGCTGTGTTTAGATGTATTTTGCATCTTAGAAGTCTGTGGTCACTTCCTATGTTAAAATTGTTTAGTACTGAGACAGCTTGTACGGTGTGCTTCTTCACTCTGTTGGGTCCTCTCCATGTCAATTTCCTGATGGATTTCTTCTGGAAGAAGGTGTTCATGATGAATAAGTTCTTGTTCTCTGCAAATCTGACTAGTCTGTCACCCCTCTCGTTCCTGTCCAAATTTACCGACCGAATTCTCGACTTCTTGCTGGGCTCCTATTTTGGAGTTGAAGTCACCGATGATGAACTTATACTGGCTCTTCCCATTTACGTGTAGTTCTTGTACTTCATAAAAATTTTCGACTCCTTCATCCTAATAGCTGCTTGTTGGTGATAATACTTGGACGACCTGACGTTCATACTTCCTTGAAACTTTAACTATCAGTCTTGCAGACCTCTCTGACACGCTGTGAACTCTACCACGTTATTCTTGATTCTCTTGTGGAGAATGAATCCAACGCCTCCTGTTCGTCCATCTGTAGTGCCTCAGTAGAAGAAAAGATGTCCACTCGAGTTCTAGTAGTCTTTCGTCTTTTCGGTGTACTACGATGTCCCATTTGATTCTTCCAACTCTTGAAGTTTTGCTTCACCTGAAAGAGATCTGCAGTTGTACATGGCCAGGGTCAGTGTTCTGTGGCAGCTTAAAATCATAACCCGGTGATTCTTAGAACCCTCTGTCTTCATGCTTAAGCAGCTGCTGCCTTGGTCAGTGCTAATCCAGCCTCGCCGGAATGAGGGCCATGTTTTTGTCTGCTTTCATCATGGGGGGGGTTGTCCATAAATCACCACGCTGGCAAGGTGGGTTGGCGAGTGCCCATTCCACTTTAGCCCAGTATGTTACTCAAGCTTTCACAGCATGGCTGAACCAGCCAGAGTCAGGGAACCCTGCTGTACTTTGTCTTGCGAACCTGTTGTCATCCTCCTTCCACTCTGAGGCAGTGGAAGTTGGACTTCAAGGTTCTCATCTATCTATCTATCATATATATATATATAGTGCATATGCATGGTGTTCATTTATAGGGGTTACAATGTACTTTCAGATCTTCTCTATGGCTCCTCTGTAGCAACGATAAAATAAAATGCCCAACCAAGTTTATATACAGTGCCTTGCAAAAGTATTCAGACCCCTGACCAATTCTCTCATGTTACTGAATTACAAATGGTACATTGAAATTTTGTTCTGTTCGATATTTTATTTTAAAACACTGAAACTCAGAATCAATTATTGTAAGGTGACATTGGTTTTATGTTGGGAAATATTTTTAAGAAAAATAAAAAAAACTGAAATATCTTGTTTGCATAAGTATTCAACCCCCACACATTAATATTTGGTAGAGCCACCTTTTGCTGCAATAATAGCTTTACATCTTTTGGGGTAAGTATGTACCAGCTTTGCACACAGTGTCGGAGTGATTTTGGCCCATTCTTCTTGGCAGATTTGCTCCAGGTTGTTCAGGTTGGTTGGACGACGTTTGTGGACCGCAATTTTCAAATAGTGCCACAGATTCTCAATGGGATTGAGATCAGGACTTCGACTGGGCCACTGTAGGACATTCACCTTTTTGTTCTCGAGCCATTCCGATGTTGCTTTTGCCTTGTGCTTGGGATCATTGTCCTGCTGAAAGGTGAATTTCCTCCCAAGCTTCAGTTTTTTTGCGGACTGAAGCAGATTCTCTTGCAGTATTTTCCTGTAATTTGCTCCATCCATTCTTCCTTCAATTGTAACAAGATGCCCAGTCCATGCTGATGAGAAGCATCCCCACAGCATGATGCTGCCAAAACCATACTTCACTGTAGGGATGGTGCGTCTTGAGGCATGGGCAGTGTTAGGTTTGCGCCACACATAGCGCTTTGAGTTTTGGCCAAAAAGCTCTATCTTGGTCTCATCTGACCACAAAACCTTTTCCCACATTGTAGCTGGGTCACTCTCATGCTTTCTGGCAAACTCCAGACATGCTTTCAGATAGTACTTTTTGAGTAACGGCTTCATTCTTGCCACCCTCCCATACAGGCCAGTGTTATGCAGAGCTCTTGATATGGTTGACTGGTGCACCATTACTCCACTCCCAGCCACTGAACTCTGTAGCTCCTTCAAAGTGATTGTTGACCTCTCTGTGGCTTCTCTCACAAGTCTCCTTCTTGACTGAGCGCTGAGTTTTGAGGGACGGCCCTTTCTTGGCAGTGCCTGGGTGGCGTGATGCAGCTTCCACTTCCTGATTATTGATTCAACTGTGCTCACTGGGATATCTAAACACTTGGATATTATTTTGTACCCTTTCCCTAATCTATGCATTTGTATTACTTTATCTCTAACTTCTGTAGAATGCTCTTTGGTCTTCATTTCCTCCATATATATAATTGAACTCAGAAGTATATATATATTTTGTATATATATATAACATTTGTATATATTATATATAATATATATATATATATATATATATATATATATATATATATAAACAAGGGGGGAAAAAACCAAACAAAACTTTCATGCACTGCAATGCTTCAGTTCCCACAGAGGCGCTGACCAATATAAGCAATTGTCAAGAATGGTCAAACAAACCTTATTTCCTTATGATTTAGGACTGTAGACCCAAAGCTTGGTCGTACACTTTGAGATTTTTCTTAATGATCCACACTACTCAGAAGTCCAAAATTCATTTGATTTTTATTAAACAAATATTTAAAAAAATTAATAAAATAAAAACATAAAAAATGCCAGATCCACATCCACTACGCATTTCAACTACAATAGTCTTCGCCAGGTGGTGAATATTATGGTTGATTGGAACACTATCTCTATTTATACATCTCACTGTAAATCACATTTAATCACAACAAATCAATTAATTAGATTAACCTCTGTCTTAATTTTTTTTTTTTTTTAAAGAGGACCCACATCATAGTTATTGCATTATTAATTACTTCTGAACATGATTCAAAAGAGATACTCAATCTTACAATATTTTTAATTCTTGAACACTCAAGTGTCTCAAACAGTAAACAGTCATTTTGAAACTTACACGTGATGAATGTTCAGACATTCTAATTGTATATTGATGAAATTAACAAATACATAATAAATCCTTATTGTGATCATTGATAGTAACTCACAGACAACCCATACAGAAACATGTCGTATATACCCAGTATCCAAACATATCTGGAATTCACTTTTGATCTGATTACAATGAATTAGCACTCACAATTTGCCTAATAAATAATAATATTATCATTATTATGAAATCTCAGGGTTCTCCCCAGGCCTTTTTTAAAAAAAAAAAACAGATGCTACTGTGCCTTTAACAATAAGGACTGACTGCGCTGCTAGCAGATTAGTTCACTTGCGCATCGCTGGGTGAAAAAAGATTATCTTGGAACCATGACAGCTGTGTTACGTCTGGACACAACACTTAACCCTTAGCGGTCAATTTATTCAGCGCCTGTCAGGCGCGTCAGGTTCAATTTATTTTCACCCGCGCTATTTATTTTACTCATGCTGCTTAAAAGTAATTTACTCATAGTAAAAAAGGTTTAAAAGGCAGTGCATATCAACAGGACACTCAGTACTGCATCTCCAGCCCTGCACCACTCCTTGTTCACTGTATTTATCACATATCTCTTTGTAGTAGTGCATACTGATACATCATCTCCTGTCACTTGTTTTATCAAACTCTTCAATAATGCTATCCAAGTCATTATTTTATTACTATAACCTCTCCAAAAGCTTGGCAAATGTCATGCGATTTTCTTTGAGCGCTGGATGTGGAAGCAGCTATCTTGTTTGTTTTTGTCCATGTTATGTCTGTAGTGAAGGAACTATAACTTAAAGATTGACCAGGATTCTAACTTTTACCATAACAGTTCAATTAAAATCAGCAAATTCAGCTTTTATGCATCTTGTTCCTGGCTTTATCATTAGGTTTTGCGATACTATTTGCTGTGTAAAAGGTTAGCGGGTCACTCACCGGTCGTGTGTTAATTGCTGGACTAGCTCTTGCCAGTGCCTGCTGGCGCTCAGGTCTATTTTGTACATTCCTCTGATGTGCTGGATGACCTTCTTCCTCTCCATGCCCTGTCGCAGCGACACATTCTGGGTGATGTCTGCTGCAATCTTTGAAATATCCTTAGACTTGCCATCTAGCCTTTGAATGAGACTGTTTAGAAAACAAGGTTATCAATTAACATGGTAACAAAACAAAACAAAACAAACATAACTTTTTTTCCTGTATACTTTTCTCAAAGTTTACAACAACTTAATGTAAATATATTGTAGGACTAATAAAATATTGTGGTTGATCTCTCATGTTGACCTAGCAATAACCTAGTCAGCAAGACATGGTCTGGAGCTACTAATACTCTGTTTACACTTGCCACTTGTAAGCTGGCTTTGAGGCAGCTTAGGTCTTTTTTATGCAGAGTAAACGCAGCCGTCCTAAAAGTGGCCTGCTCCATATGGGGGGGCACTGCGACAGCTTTGGTCTATTTTTTGCTCTACTGTGAATGCATCAGTCCATGAGCCATCTCACGTTTGCCATGTACACTTGTGGTCTGGCACAGACCACAGCAAAAGCTTCAATTGTTGCTCAGACAACATAACCAACAAATATTTTTGACACAACGCAGAGAAAGACAGAGGATACCAAAACACTTATTTGTGCTATAATGTGAAAAGACATTTAAAACTTGTATAATGTATGTGGGATAAATGTGAAACAAGCCTAGATGCCATGAAATGTCAGAAATATAATTTTTCACATGTATATGTAGAAACGTGACTTGTGATTGTATTTTTGTATGTATCATTGTGAGGTAACGTTTGGTTTTGTGGGTACCTCTTACCTAGAATTAAACAAATTATTACAGTAAATTTGGTAAGAAAATAAGTGTTTACGGGGCAAATACAGTCCTTTGTTTAAAAATAACGTGCTTTTAGACCTGAACATAGCCCTTGTTTATTTATATGCATCACAGCACTAACAAACATACAATTTGAAAAATAAAGCTGCCAGCTTGTGGAAGTTGAATCAATTTACATGTATGGGCTTCAAAGTGTATCATCATAGGTGCCGTGATGTGAATATATGTACAAGCACTAGTGTGAGGTCCAAAAGCACTTACCTTTAAACAAAGGACTGTATTCACCCATAGAAGAAAGCTTTATTTTTTTTAATTGTATCATCAAAAGCATCGGGATACGCTGTTAGCATATATTGAATAAACTTTTGTTTTGGGGGGGAGAGCATATACAATTTAAAGTCACAGATGTTTCTTTTTAGCTATTCAACAAATTAGTTTAGTGTTTGCTGAATAGCAAAAATAAGTCTATGCACGTGCATAAGGAGTAAAACCAGCTTAGGTCTGTGCTCAAGTGTACACAGGGTGGCTTAAATTATAAGAATCTTTTAATCTGATCAACCCTAAGGCAGCTCAGGTCTGAGTTGTAAGTGCAAACACACCTTAAGAACTTATTGTATTACACAGTGTAACCAATTAGTGAAAGTAATAGGAGGGCTTTTGCCAGTGAGGAAATATCTTATTTTTTTAAGTGTCCACAGAACAAACAACAATAGAAATGAAACACAGTCAATTCAGTTTATACAATTCATATTTGAAAAATGAGTTCAGTCATAAATGTAGAAATGTTGAATGAGGCCTAATATACAAGGGACCTTCACTTTAAAAATGCAATAATTTGTGCAACAATTTTTTCCTCACCTTTGTTGAGTGTTTCCCATTTTCTTTTCCCAGACTGATTTGTTAGTTTTTTCTTCAGATACATACTTGATCTGATCCTTAAAAAGAATATATCAGGGAGAGATTAATATATTTTTTACAAAAAAGAAACATACAAAGCTTTAAATTATAAACATCATACACATTGTCTGGTCCTGTCAAGACTTACAAAGTGTGACAACTCTGGTAATGTTTTACAACTTTGTCACATCTTCTGGACCTTTTACACTGTCCTTTAGCATAAAAGAAAGTAGAAATTCCAGGAATGCAGTTTAAACAGGAATGTACCTGTGTGTTTATTATTTACACTGCTTCAACAAAACATCCAAAATAAACAAATAAAAGCCTATCTAGAGACCTGTGTGTTTATTATTTACACTGCTTCAACAAAACATCCAAAATAAACAAATAAAAGCCTAACTCCTTAATGGATTACTCACTATACAGGTAAGTTTCCCTAACTAACAGTCCAGGCAGCCAAGCTGCTTACCAGCTCCAAAACACCAGGACTCAAGTCCTACCTTGCACAAAGACTCCGTTCTTACCACCTTCACTGAACTCACAGCTAACTCTCCTCAACCAACAGGTTGACCCTTCCCTTTTAAAAAGGCTCCCAATTGTTAAATTGAAGGCAGCTGTTGAATCAATTACACAATCACCTACTTTACAATTAAGCCACCTAAAATGGCTGCCTATCACCATTGCCTCCTGGGATTTGAAGTCCTGCTGCCCCAGACTTGCAGGACTATAGTTCCTTAAAACGGGTATAGACTGCGCACAATCCATAGCCCAGAATACCTGCCCTAGACCACAATGCCCCACACTTCATCACAAAAGCTATATCTTAAAAGACATATTAAATAAATTGCACAATCCAATGCAGTTTGGTACATATGGAACAGACTCCAAAAGATGTTTTTGTCAAAGTACACAGTGCCACCACGTGGTCATAAATTGTAATTGCTCCACACGCATTGAAAAAAAGGCAGCTATGGCCAAAGGTTTTGCATCACCCAGATTAAAACAGTTACAAAAAACATAATTTTGATCTTTTATTTAACATCATGCAAAATCAAAGAAACTACAAAAGTATGTCGCAAAAGTCTATCGGAAGCCAAAATGATAATACAGTATTTCATGTCACATTTTTCAATTTTTGTAATTTATGTAATTCAGTATGTTAACTAACATTATTCAGCAGGATTTTACTTCATGAAGTAAACTAGTTCATTCTACAGGGTGATGCAAAATGTTTGGCTATAGCTGTACAGCACTCTTGCCTCCAGGTTAAAAAGTGAAAAGAAAGTTGACATTTCTGGCCTTTCCACATCAACCAATATCTCCTCACAAGAAAACACTATTGAGGTGTGATATAATAAGGAGGTAACACCTGACTTACAAATTTCACGCTGTAAATTATTAAACAACAGGCAATGCACATGCAAACTGTGATCTGATCAACAGACTGTAAGAGTGTTGGAACAGCTTCAGCCCACTTACCTCTTTGACTGCTTTTATAAGGTCGGGATTGGGAGGGGCACTGGGAGGGATGAATCGGTGCCCACACAGCTTCAGTGATGTCATGAATATGCCCACTGCTGCCTGCTCCTCCTTGGACAGATAATCCTTGTGATCATGGAGGAGCTCATAGAGGTACAAGGCCAACTTTGGTCCATGCTATAAAAAGAGAGATCATATTAAGCCACACAAAATGAATTATCTATGCAGCTGTAACATCAAAGCTCAGATGACTTCAACATGGCAGCCACAAATATTTTTTTAAAAAATCTGGAAGGGTTAATTTATCTGTGGAATACCCACGACCAAACCTATAGAAATCACTGAATACACAGGCGTACCAAGTATTAACCTTAAAAAAACACCTGTTTGCACACCCCATGCATTATTTTTGTAACTATTATCTTCCATGAGGTGTTCTGCTGAATGTTAAGTCAATATCTCAAAGTGTTAGGTTTTTATGTCTTTATCATTAGTTAACCAAAAGTCACATGTCCCTAATATGTAGTCCATCTTAGGTTACATGCCAAAGTGAAGGGTTAGATTTTGCCCACAGCGCTTCCATAACAATGAAAATATGAAGTTGACAGTTAATGTGGTTAATGAGATATTAACAGTAGTAGGTGCTGTGACGAAGCCGGGTTTGCAAACTCGTAAAAGCTCCCCTCACAGGGATGCTTAATTATGTTTATTTATTTTATTTACTTATTAAATTTAGTGTCGTCAATAATTTTTTATTGTTTTCTCCCCAATTTAGTCGTGTCCAATTATTTTTAGGCTCAGCCCACCACTATCACCCCTGTGCTGACTCGGGAGGGGCGAAGACGAACACACGCTGTCCTCTGAAGCATGTGCAGTCAGCCACCTGCTTCCTTACACACTGCAGACTCACCATGCAGCCACCAGAGCTAAAGCATCAAAGGACAACACAGCCCCGGGCAGCTTACAGGCAAGCCCGCAGGCGCCCGGCCAGACCATAGGGGTTGCTGGTGCACGGTGAGCCGAGGACACCCAGGCCGACCTAGCCAATTTAGCGCAGTCCCCTGGGAGCTCACGTCCTCGGTCGGCAAAGGAATATCCTGAACTCGAAACGACGACGTCCAGACTATATGGGGCATCCTGAACACCACGCAGAGTGCCTTTACTGGATGCACATCTCGGGAGCCCCATGTTTTTATTTTTAATGCCAACAAGTGCTCCACAGTTTGCTGTATTTTTGTCTAGTTGTTGACTACTACTGCACACCGTCAAGCATCACTGGACTCAAATTACAATGCATTTGCTGTCAGAAGCACAAAACTGGGAACCAAAAAAACATTTGGTTATCGTAACCCTTGTTTCTTGATATAGAAATGTAACCATTACCTAATTGGTGTATACCTCCTAAAGACCCAAAACTGACAGTGCTCACAGTCATTTTTCCTTCAAGCAATAATGGACGCAGTGACCTTGAAGGTTAACGGTTACTTTTCTATGTCAGGGATCCAGGGTTTTGATAATAACATTCCCTATCAAGTACGAAATGTTTAACCATTACTTCATGTGTGTGTATACCAAAGCTGTTGCAAAGGCAATATTACGGACAGACTGGAATGCTACAAGGCTAAGCCAAGGTTGCCTTGTGTGTTACCATTAGGAACCCCAGTAACAACTGTAGAGCCTAGCAGAGGTATGGGGAGTAACCCACACAGCTGCATTGCAAATGTCCTTGAAAGATGCACCCTGGAATAAAGCCGATGAAGCTGCCATGGCCGTGGAGAAATGGGCAGTGAGCTTTCTGGAGGGGGCAAGTAGGTCAGCTCATAAGCAATACCGGCTGTGTCTGCTATCCACTTCGACAGCCTCTGCTTAGACAGGGCTTGACCATGGGAGTTAGTGCCAGAGCAGACAAAAACATTGTTTGGACTGCCTCCAACTTTCCGTCTTGTCAACTTAGTATGCCAGGGCCCACACTGGGCAGAGCGTATGGAACTGCAACTCCCTGTCAGACTGAAAGGAGGTGGAAGGAAGCCTCCCATTCCAGACTGGTTGACATGGAATGCCGAGATTGTCTTCAGCTAAAGGCAGGATTGGTACGGAGTTTAACCTTTGTCCTGGCCTCTGTATAACTTAAGCAGGCTTTCGCTATGGAGCTTTTACCTCCTGAGACACCACCGTGGCATTGTGTGGCTCCATGACTAAAGTTACAGTCCCACCCCGAAAGAGAGATGGACCATGCTTGAACTGCAGCAAGTAGCCTGTCTGAAGGTAGTAAGCACCCAGATGTCGGTAGCACACTGTCACCAATACTCCAGATGGCTCCCTGTGGCGTCAAAACCGTAAGGCTGCTGCCCGGCTTATGGCTTGGCCTGAGGTTTCTGCCGGGCGGCAGAACATGAGTAGCCGTGGGTCAATTCTGAAACCACCACTGGCAGCAGGCACAACCGACTGTCGGTCTTTGAGGCCGCTGGGGCCTAGAGCACCATTCTGCCACTGGTTTGCGCACTGGGGGTGGTCGCTTGGGAAGCAAGTGCCCTAGCTCCTTTGTGGATTCTTGCACGTAGTGAGAGCGCTGCAAGGGCATCCAGCAGCAGTGCTTTGTCCCTGTCAGGCACGCATGCCTGGGAAAGCCAACGCTGCTTGTGTGCGGCTATCAGTGCAACCAGGTTTCTACCTATAGCCTGCCCGTTCAGGTTTGACAGACAGAGCAGGTTCTTAGTAACCAGATGTAGTTCATCAAGTTGTTGTGATGAGGGCCTGTGACTCTCAGAGAGGGACCTCAGCAATTAGGACTGGTAGGCTACCAGAATGCTATTAATGATTCCCATCCATGTGGCGAAGGCACTGGCCGAATAGCCAAGCTTGACGATCACCTCCAAAACCCAGCACTAGTTGTTGGGGCACATATCTTTGGACAGGAGCACTAAAATCAGGCATGTGTATGAGCGCGGCAATTGAAGTCTCTGTCAGCGTAAATTGGGCCAGGCCCAGGTTCTCTGCATCGTGTAGCCTATATAGGGTGCCCATAGACTGGGAAATAGCAGGCGCTGTAGCCAGGTGACCCCACGATGACTGGATCTCAAAAAGAAAGTCCAGAAAGTCCATTGTACAGGGAAGCTATGGGCAAAACCACTCAGTCAGTACTCACACGAGACTGAGAGAAGACTGCTTGTTAGAATGAACTAACAGCCCTCATAATGGTGATGCTAACAGCTGTCACTAAAATGGCATCAAGCTGCTGTGGGTGGGATTGGTCCTGCGTAGCGCTGCTGAACCCAGCAGTTGCTCTGACTACACGTGTGCTGCAGCACGCATTGCAGATAAGCCTGAGCTTAGTCTGTGAAATTACATAAAAATACAAATGAGAAATAAATATTTCTCATCCAAAATACACTAATAGCAATTACTTTAATTATACAAACCATCTTGTAATTTTGGCCGACGTCAAAATGAAAATAAAACAACTCCAGACGGAGCTATTGCAGCCTGGGGAGAGAGCACCAAGTCAGCCGACTTACGTTGCATGATCCTTGGGAAGGGGTAACTCAAGCTGGCGGCTGTACGCGGGGCACAAGGCCGCAGTGGAACGTAACAAACAGGTTGTACTGCACAATATACACGTAATTAATAAATAAATATATATATATATATATATATATATATATATATATATATATATATATATATATATATATATACCACGTAAATTATCGCATAATTAAATAAATAAATTAGGTAAAGCACAATAATTACCGAAAATTATAGTGTCATAAGCAACAACTACTTATTTCAGGTCAGTTCTTGAAAGGAGAAATGGTTCGGAGATCTGTGAGAGCTAACATTTTATTGTCTAGAAAAGTAGTAGCATTTTCTGCTAAGGTTACATAAAAGGTGCAGTGCCCTTAAAACTTTCAATATTTTGTTTTTTTTATATATTAAAAAAGTTGTTAAGCTTATGAGCATATTCAAAAAGGTCACCGTGGAATATTTATAAAACTGCATTTTGAAAACTTTAATTGGCTTTTACAGAGCTTGAAGAAACATATACCCTTCTGAAAGCCACACACTTGGCTAAAAGACATTTGTTAATGTAGTTGGCTTGTGCTTACACCTTCTCAGTATAAAACAAAACATCAATTCTTTATCTGTGGTGGTGATGTGAACCTACACTGGAACTGTATATCTATTTGTTATTAGTACCTACCTCCAGGCCAGGGCTCAGACATTCACGAAGGACCTCAGAATGGCTTGGTTCATAGACTATTTCCAAGGCCTGCTTTCTTTCTTCTAGGGGACGGGCCGGGCACAGGATGTGAACCAGGAGCCGCCCGATCTGCACGCGGAATGTGTCTTTGCAAGACCAGAGAATCCGCTTCCACTGCTGCCTCGGGGTTCCACCTCTGCCCGAGCTGCCCTGTATCGAAACACAGCTGTTCAGTAGAAACTTAACCATTTTTTAACATGTCACTGACGAATTAAACCTCCACCCAGACCCTCTAGTAAGTATTTAATGTTATCAATTAAACCTGGAGTGGAATTATGATTCCCAACAAATACAACTTCTTACTATAAAATAAAACAAAAGTAAAAGCTAAGACTTACAGACCAGCTGCAGTCTCCCTTGAATCCCATTACAACAACAATAGTAGTAGTTGTTATTACACCGATTGAGATGTAATGTGATAAATATCCAGCAGGTGGCACTGATGTATATACTTATTAAGGTCTATTTCGTGGATTAAAAGTACATCGGCAAGAAGTAGTGCGGCCATTGGGTGGGTTTCATTAATAAAAAGTGATTTAAATAACTAAAATAACTGTCCACATTGTTGTATGAGCGACACTCACAAGTCCTATTTTGATCCCCTCCATCATTAGTTTCAAGATTTCCTTCTGCAAAGTGGTCTTGCTGCTTGTGGGCTGTGGATTCCCGTTCTCTTCAGGCTGCTCAAACTGTTGTGCTGAAGACCTCGGGTGAATGGGAGACTCAGGGATATTCAGCAAATCAAAGAAGTCTTGGCTGGCATCTGAAAACAATGGGACCACATTATTAAAGGTGATGAAATGGTTCTACCCGAAGGTACTGGGTATATGTTTGTGAGACGATACACAAGGCTGAAAAACAAAAGGTTCAATGTAAACTCCAGTCTTGGACAAAACATGGCTCTGCAGTTACCGATGTACAGCATAGAGAGAATGTTCATATGTCTTGTATAATTGTTCTGACTACATATCATAAAGTGGCATCTTTAAAAAAGATCAATAACTTTAGTAAACAATTTTACAATATCTATTTTAATGTCGACTGGTGCTGCAGTGGCTTTCTTTATTGACACAGTAAACAGTAAAAGCAGAAAAAAGAAAAAAAGTTTAAATGGAGACGGAATAGGGGCCCCCCGAGTGGACGGCTTTGGGGGGGAAGCACATGTTTTTCTTTGCCCCTCCCGAGTCAGCGCAGGGGTTGTAGCAATGTGCTGAGTCTAAATAATAATTGGACATTACTAAATTGGGGAGAACACAATAAAAATAATTGGCGAACACTAAATAAAAAAAAAAGATAAATAAATACAAAAATGGAGTTGGAACAAGGTTCAATAGAACAATATTAGCAGTTCTCTATATAGGAATTCCTGCAACGCCTGTTACCCAGATAGATGAGCCGGTTGACGGACAGGACGGTCAGTCTCTGAAGCCGCTGTACATACTCCGTCTCACTGGCTCGGATCGGGTTCTCCTGGCTCATCCTCCTCTGCATCATCACGGTCAGCTCGTCACTCGCCACTGACCTCATTTTCATCAGCAATGTATCTGACTGGGCCAGGGAGAATCTGCGGGGACCTGCACACACAACAGCACAAAAACTCTTGTAAGCAATATGGCCAGACAGCAGTTAGAGATAAGGGGTCAAGTCCATTAAATTCACCTTGGTTTAAATACTGAAGTAAACCAATTAACATTTCTTGACTTACCCTGCCATGTAAAAAAACAGAATTAATTAGGATCTCATGTTGATAATGTGCATCTAAAAAAAGAGCTTACAATACATTTATTTTCTTACTTACATTTTTGTTTGCCAATGTCTATTGTATTAAAATCAGTTATTTAAAAATTAGAACTGAATGTAGATAGTTGTGATGGATTTTTACTGATAAACAACTTTAAAGATGTAAAGTACAACTCCTATTTATGAAGGTCTTGTCTGCTGATAACCCTATATTGCTTTCAACTTTCTTTTTGTTATTTTAGTGTGTTATTCCCCTATAACCCCATAATGCGGTTCATGACTCCTCTGGAAAAAGTATAGTTGCAGGAGAGTAACAAATCAATGTTCAGGGATTATTATAGGTGTCTCTTCATTTTTTATATTTAGTGATTAGTGAAAATAATAAAACAAAAATGTGTCATTGTTAGAAATGTTAAATTCTGTTTCATTTAGTATTTGGAGTTTAACATATTAAGGGTTGTTGTAACCTATCCTCATGCTGGTTTCACTGATCCCTATTAGCTAGGGATACTTAATGTAAACTTAAGAAACGCAGTCCACAATTAGTGCGAATCAGGGTCTGTGAGAAAAATTATCCAATGGAGTGTTGTTTCTTTTAATGATATACAACATTTAAGTGCATATCGAAACTACTTTAGACACATTTCCTTACACTGTACAAACACTACTGTATAAACACTAAAGTTGACACTATATTTGGAATGTTTAAACGTTTACGAAAACTTTGAAATGTTTTACACTTAAGAACATTCATGATGTAAACTAACATTCAAATACATTTTTCAATGAAATAATAAAAAATAAAAGAAATCAAATTATGGTATTTTCTATTTAAAAAAAAAAAAAAAAAGTTATTTTAATCAGGCACAGCCCCAGAAATCTTTCACATGGTATGCAAAGCTGAACCACACCGACATCCCATCTCATGCCGATAACAACTCTGCATAAACATGCTGTAAATTTTTTCAGCCAATCAGGGTACTGCATTTTTGTCATGTCCCATTTCATTTCAAGTTTCATTTCACATTAGAAAACTGCAATCAAATTGCATCCCTGTTTCCCTTTCTAAAAATAAATAAACACAGCATGCTGCCATCGATTCAGAACAGCAACTACACTGACAGCCAAATAGTCCAGAACAACAATAAAATATATAAATAAACCTATATGAAATACAGACTTAAACAAGGGGGAAAAACTAGCTCACAGACGTGCTATACTGGTTCCATTTCTAATCATTACTTTCACAATCACTAAGCATGGCGTATAAACAGACGCTTTTTTATCTTACACATTGCAACTTGTCACAAAACAGGCAGTTAAAAAAAGAAATCATTAATAATAATAATAATAATAATAATAATAATAATAATAAATAATAATAATAATAATAACACCACAAATTGGCAATTGTGCTTCATGATTAGGAAATATGTTATTCATTTTAGTGTAAGACACTGATAAAATTTCAATACACATGAAGCTTGTATAAATGTGCACTTACCCTGTTCAATCCTGGAAGAGCAGCAGAATTCAGATAATGCAATGCTGCCAGTATATTTCTGGTGCTTAAAACTCCACCAGCGTTAGTGCCAGAAACAGAAAGTTTGGTGTTTTTACTGATATTTTACATCTGACATTCTGTGTCATCAGAAGAAAGATTTTCACTCTTTTTAAGGCTTCAACCAAAACTTCTGCTTCCCTTTGCTCATTACTACCACTAAATCTAAACAGTACAATCTCATTAGCTTAAAATGTCTTTTTTTGCTTCAACCGATTGCATGAGATTAAATGCGTCGTCCACACCTGTGAAGCCAAATTTTTGCAAACCAATGGTACACACAGCGTGTACAGCTGCGGGAGCCAATGATTTAAAGGTACTCAGGATATAGTATGTTAGGTCTCCTGCACACGTATTGTTGAGGTGAAGTAGTTTACATGCTTTTACTGAAATACTGCTTTGGTTCAGTTTTAATTCTGTGAGCCCAGCTATAGATTACGAATAGCATTTCAACTCTGAAGATCATCGAAATGTGGGATTAAATGTAATTAGTTGGATAACAATGTTTTTCATAACATTAACTGGTATTGGAAATCAAGCTGATTAACAAGTAGTTTATTCAAAACCCAGACCTCTCAAACTGGGTTTAAACACACTGATTTCATTTCTAACTGTTTCTATTTTGTAATTGGTTCTAGTAGAATACAGCAACTGGCTAATACATGATCTCCAGTAAGTCTCTGTTTTAAAGCTGCGATGTTCCACAATGCTGTTCTACTATGAAACAAACCCATTGTTTGGTGTCTATTAACTACATCGTCTGTAGTTTAGCCTTCTCTGCACTTTTTTCAGAAGATGTCATTGACAGTTCAACCCAGACGTTGGCATCAATTATTATGCAAATTCTAACGACAATTATCAAGTTAAAATGCTTAAACAAACAAAAAAAAAAACTTCATTTAAACAAATCCCAATGTTTTAAGACACATTTGATAAATACATTGGCATTTAAATGTAACACTCTCCAATTTTCATATTCCTGCTGTCACTAGCCTTTGTCTTGTTTTGTGTAATATCTGAGAAGTTTCCAGTGTAACCATAACGATAAATTAAGAAAAAAATAAATAAATCAACCCCACTGCCCAAAGGATAAACAAAAAAAAAAAACAAGGTCTATTCACATGGAAATAATTCAATCTCTCATTTTTTTAAAAAATTGCTGTTGGTTACAATTTATGAATTACGTGGCCCAGTTTGTGCAGCAGTCCCTTCCAGTGTGCCGGAGCTGCAGAGATGCATTTCATTTTTTGCTGTTATATTTTAATCAAAACTTTACATGACTTTGCATAGCCACTTAGATTTGCATTATCTTCAGTGAATACAACTTTATTGTCATTTTTCCAAACAGTGCGTTAGAGGTAGCCTACCCTTTCCTGCAAAGGAACTTTCAACAGCAACAACTCCAGTTGATCATTTTATTTTGCATCTCCATACTTGAATATGTATATCTTTCATACATGTAAGAATATTTATTATTAAATTGACTTACTGCCAATATCACAACCAAGATGTGTAGAATTTCTTTTTCATACGTGTATAGGCCTAATCAATCTACACACCACGTCGCAACCAAAAATGCATCACATACTGGAGTGCTCAGAGAAGCGTTTTGCCCACGTGGATTCACTTACACTTATGCAGTACACTACTGAAGCCCTCCTATTTCACGGCCGTGAAAAACTTGTCATGGACCATGAAATTCATTCTTCACTGAAAACTGTCTATTTTGTGCACCTCACTTAAATCCAATTAAGTTATGTGTATTGGTCCAGGTTCCTAATGTGATTATAAGCTTGTTTCAATTTCGGAAAGAAAACTGATCAGGATTTATTGACTGACACAACAGCATCCAATAACCACTCTGGGCTCTTCTCACTGATTGGTAGACCAGTGTCTAAAATTAATTTAAAAAATCTACAATAATTACTGCAGCAATAATTTTGCGTTCTACTAAAACCTGCAATGTTTCATTGGATCACATACATTGAGCTACAATACATAGACTGAGACAGCAATCAAAAAGGTAAATAGGTATATAAAAAAAAAAAAAAAAAAAAACTTTCTGAAACAGCGGCACGAGACAATGTTGTAATGTTAAATATTATTAATTTCGCTCAAGACAGATGACTACAGTTGGGACCAATTTAAAACAAAACAATATGTATAAAATACATTAACAAAGCAGGTTACTCAATCTCTGCATCATCATCATCCTGTATTTGTTCATAGACGCATATTCTCAGCAACTTTTAGAAACAACAACACAGATTACGTTTTTGACAGTAAGTTAATATATACAAGACAGTTTAATTTAATGGAATATTTGATTTCATTAAAATATTATCTATTTGTTATTGTGGGGAACCAACGAATAAATCATTTGATTATTATCGTTGTCATTACAAGCCTAACACACAGTGTGAACCATTACATTAGCCAACCCATGTGTCCATTTGACTTTTGTGTCGTATAATTTGTGTTTTTGAAGTTGTGGATCAGAATCTTTATTTTTTTCATATTTGTTTTTGTTATGCTGTTACCAAACATAGGGGACACTACACTATTAACTGATAAATTTACTCTTGAATAAAAGTGTGATTTATTTATCTGAATATCTTAAAACTAGATAGTAGTAAGATTTAGCTTTTTTTTGTTTCACCCAGTCTACTGTTAAAAACCCAATACAGCTTGCTGGCCAGTAGCAGAAACCAGTTAGAAGTCATCAACTGGAAATGTCCCAGACTGTGTTAGTCAACAAGAGAGGCATCATAGTAGAAAGCAGTCAGATTATTAAATTAGGAGGCAGACACTAGAAATTCTTCAACCAGGCAATTCAGAGTAGTTTGCATGCACCAGTTCTAACCAAGTCGAACGCAATGGAAAAACATTTCTTATGCCGGAAATGTTTTATCCCCATTCGGGCTTGTCGGCACGGGTGGCGTTACTGCACCTGCTTTTGTTGGAAATACATAAGCAGAGGATCCTGTGGGGGGTGGAATGGGAGACTCCTGGATTAACAGACTGAAGGATGGGGGCATCGGAATCTGGCCGTAGGAACAGAAATGCTGTCTGGGGAGACGTGGCATAATGGACTCTTTCATGGCAATTGAACCTTAGTTTCAGACAAGCACAAAATAATAAAACAACAACAGTGAATATCTTGTATTAGTGTGGTGAAAGGTCTTCTCTGAAGAGGAGAATGTACCACGTTAAACTGCTAGAAAAAGGAAAGAAAATCAAAATATTCCATGTACAACGGTTATCTTCATAACACCATCTTTGGCACCAATTAGCTACTCCAGAACCATGCTGATCCATCTTACAAAAACACAAGCGCACACAGTTTTTAAGAAAATGTAAAGAACAGTTTGCTCTAAAGCTGTAGAAGTCACATTTTCAGCAATTTGCACAGTGTACAACACTGAGCATGTTTTTTTTTTCTTTTGTCAGCATAGAAGACCAGAATAATTAAAACAGCAGCAACCTTGGGCAATGCCATTTTGAATTTATCTGAGGTTGCTGATATTAAAAGTGGCTACATTAGCGTAGAAAAATAAAATATGTCAACTACTGCCAAGTGTAGACCGGTCCCAACTGATATTTAAAATAATTTTGTTCTTATAAAAATAAATAAATAAATAATGAAGTAAAATGTATTAAGATTTTGTTACTAATATTTAATAATGCACTGTATCCTTTTAAAAGGATATGCACTATACTGTATTGGTTTAACATTCTGTGGAAGGCTGGTTTATTGTGTGGTTCAATACTCACCAGGAATACTCTTCCGCTTCTGGTAGATTGCATGGTGCTGGGGAGCGGGCAAGTGGATAGAACTAGTCAGTTTCTGAGGATCCTGATTGGCTGTAGTTTCGATGAACTCAATGGCCGACTGGAGAACCCGAAATTGCAATGTAACGGCCATTTCTGAAAAAGCACAAGAAAGAGAGGGGAAGCCTACTGGAAAAATGTTTCTTAAACTTGCATACTTGTATACTAGATTATAGATAATGGAATGAAGAGCAATTAAACCTTTTAGAAAGATAACAAAAACAAAATGTCCCTGAACTCTTGTGTTTTAATTAGACTTTCTTGTTTGCACATTTTCTTTAAAATAAAAAGGATCCACTGCATTTTATACCCAAAAAAGGCAAAAATTCTACTCTATAGAAATTAGTGAGTCTCAATGCTTTTCTCTAGTACAAAGGTGCACAACCAAACTTATCACGGGCCGCATATCCAGAAAACTAGCCTAACCTAATGTGTATAGTGGGCCACACATTACTAAAGAATAACCAGAGTTTAACCATTAGCTGTAACATACATAGGCATATTATATATATATATATATATATATATATATATATATATATATATATATATATATATATATATATATATACACACACACACACACACACACACATATATATGCATGTTTCCTTAGAATTACTGTTAATTGTATTTCGTACTGCACGATACACATCACAAACAAAAATATACAAAACAATTAAAAACAAAGCATTAATATCGTACTGTTACCATATACACACGCATTGCACAACAAAGCAAATTAAATATCTACTTGCTGAAACAGTTTTTATTTTAGCCGAGGACTTGTTCAGTTGTAGCAGGTAGCAATGTAGCAGAAGGCACAGGGCAGTGACGTCACCTCCTTAGCAACAAGCCTCCTACGTTGGCAATAGGTTCTTTCAATGCAGCGGGTTTAGTGGGAGACAAGCTGATGAAAAGCAATTACCCTCCGCATTACGAATTAAAATGGTGTACTGCTTTTTATGCAAAAAATTAGAAAAACCAAGTCAAACAGTTTAAAAAAATATGTACGATATTCATAAGCAAAATGGAATTAATATGCTGTGCCGCAGTCAGACGATAAACGAGCCGCGAGTTGCGTGTCCCTGCTCTAGTGGTATTATCTACATTTCTTTTTAAACACATTTCCAGATGAAGTTTGATTAAATGGTAGAACCCATGAATAAGTAGGTCAGTATGATTCTGCCACTTGTGTTCTCTGGATATGTCTAAACCACATGACACAACTGAGAGGTGGAGCATATACAAGACAACGCAAACAGTGAGCGAATGAAGAAAATTACAAAGATTGGCCAAAGGTTCCTAATATACCTAAATAAATAAAACCTATTTGTAAGTGAAATTATGAAATTATGTGACAGTAGTGTTAGTAGGTCTGACAGCTCAGCTCACTCAAGACCCCTATCATACCTTGTGTGCGCTTGTTCTCGCTGATCTGCAGATACCCCAGCAGGGTGATGAGGTCCTCAATGATGGAGAAGTACTGAGACCCCGAGGAGCTGCAGGAGTGAATGGCGACAGCCACCAACAGCTGCTGAATGTCACACACCAGGAGCTTGTAGTCATTCAGCAGGATCCTGCAAGCAAATCAAGACAGTGTAAGTCTGGTAGCATTGTAACCGCTTTCTACATGTACTTATACACATACAAATTTGTTTCAAAATGGCAAGTAGTCCTTGGGAAAAATCCAAACACCGTGGTGGTCCTACATTGAAAAAGGTTGGGAACCACTGCCTTAGAATGTTTGTAACCGCATAACAAAAACAAATCAAATAACTTAAAACAAACAAACAAACAAACATACATACATTTAAAAAGCCTTTTAATATGCAAAGATCAAGTAATTATGAATTTACTGTGTGAGGTTGAGACCCCCCCCACTGTAATACTGAACTGCCTGTTATTGTGATTATTGCTGTTAATGTTATTCTACTGGTGACAGAGCCATGGTTTATTATGTATTGTGCATGTTGTTCATTAAAGTGTACTTGATATATGATGGTGTACTGCTGTATTTAGATTAAGGTGCATCCCTTAACGATGTTGGTGTAGCTATACATGTGGAACAAGGGTTTTGTTATAGCCATATGTTTGGTAATCTTCCAACAGAAGGAGTAATGCTAATTTTCTGGTAATAGTTAAGTTTTTTGAATAACTAATCCTCTTAGGAGTAGGCGGGGCTAGGAATAATAAAATGCTGTGCCTTTCTTTAGGAAACGAAACTATTAGGTCAGTTGGGAGCTTGTCTGAAAATGTCAGGCGCTGCATGTGCAACAAGTTAGCCTGTGAGCATCAGTTGTCATTTGCAATTTGAGTGAAGTATCCAGTGCAAAATAAATACTTATACCTGTGACCACTACCAAGTTTAAAGACCTCCGTGTTCCTGAGTAAATAATGTAACTGTGAGGGGTAGCAAGCTCGGACCATCACAACGTTACACTGTGCATGCTGAACTAACTTGAGTTTCAACAGTCAAAAAAAATTAAAATAGTTCAATTAAAATAACATAATTCAAATAAAAAACAAACATGTGCTGCATTGCTTTGTTAAAATAGCAAATTGCTGATTTCGTCTCGGGCTCCATTACCCAAACAGTCCATAACGTCTGATAAGTGGAGGCTCTTATTGCTTATATATATATATATATATATATATATATATATATATATATATATATATATATACTACATGTGTAGTAAAGAAAGACCCCTTTTAGACAGTCCTAAAGTATCAATTTGATTGCTCTTAACTGTCTAAGGTAAGTTACAACCCCCCCCTTTTTTGATAAAATTAGAATTTCATGATACAAGTCTTTCCCTGTATTCCTGTGTTTTTGATTGTGATGGCAATGCTGGTCTCCCTAATCACGCAAGTATACTGTGCTAAGATCACAACTGCATGAGACTTTTGGGAGTGCTCTGTGTGTGATTATTCATTACCAAGCACATGTTAAATGTAGGAATAGTGAGAGAATCCCCTAGAACAGTGGTTTTCAACCCCGGTCCTAGGGACCCGTGTCTTCTCGTTTTCATTCCAATTGAGCTGTCAATTACTTAACTAAGCCCTTAATTGAACTAATAATTAGTTTAAATTAGACCTTTAATTGTTCTGAGCTCCTAAAAAAAGGTGACGATTTAAAGTTATTTAGAACATTTTATAATTACGTTGAAATCTCTAGCTGCTGAAGAGCTGAAAACAATTAAAAATGCCTAATTAAGCTAATTATTAGTTCAATTAAGGGTTTAGTTAAGTAATTGAGAGCTCAGTTGGAATAAAAAACAGAAGACACAGAGGTCCCCGAGAAACAGGATTGAAAACCACTGCCCTAGAATAAGCCGTTCAACATTCACTTCCTGTGTTACAGGTAATAGGACTCCACATTAGTTATACAGTTGTGTTCTATGCAGCCCCTAAACTACAGTACTGTAAATGAGCTCAGGTGGGGAGAGATAAACAAGTACTTACATCAAATGTATATAGTTGTGCTATGATAAATGGTCTTTATCCGAATTTAAAATTGGAATATCATTAAAGGATTTGTAAGAATGTTGGCATTTGCACAACTTACCCATTCTCCAGTCCATTCAGCGCTGCTAAGGTGTTAAAAATCACATAGAGCAGGCCGTTGTCAAGCAAGATATCAGCCACTTTGGGACAGGCGTTGAAGAGTTGCAGCAGGATGCAGAGTGTATTGTGGACCAACGTGTTCTCGTACAGAGAGTTCTCGATCAGCCCCAATATGGGAATAATGCATCTTTTCCTGAAGGGGTCAATCCTCTCCATGTCTTCCAAGTCAAGGCTAGTTTTTAAAAAATAAATACAAAACAAAGATATCTAACTCACTGACAGTAACAACAAATAGTCCCAGTTCTAATTCTGTCGTTGCACTTGTAGCCCAAGCCAGATTCAATTTCAGTGGAAAGACTGGTTTATTACCCATTTAAATCCTCTTTCACAGTAAGTGCCCAGTATAAAGGCTTTGGATATTTTAAGTAGAAGGCACAACTTAACATTTTATTTTATTTTTTTCAATAGCTTACCAACCATGCACTTTAAATTATGTCTCAATGAATAGGACCTGCTTTCAGAACAAAGTAAGACACCAAACCCTTACTGCAGTATACTGGAGGACTTCCCAACACTATATATGACAATTTCTATGCTTCAGGGGTGACAGAAAGCTCACAGTTTAAAATGTTTTACCAGGATAAACCTGAGATGATGCCATTCTGTTTACAAAGCTTCCTGTTAACAGACATCAACACAACAGCACCGCCCCCCACTCCCCCTAAAGCACTTACTCTTCATCCAGCCCCACCGGCCTGCCAAACAGCATCTCCAGGAAGCACTCCAGCAGGCCCTGGTTCCCCTGGTGAAGATAGAGCTGATTGGCCAGAAGAGAAAAGCCATGGTTCTTGAGAAACTTCTCCTTTTGCTCTTTGAGGGCCCGGTTAAAATAGGCATCCAGCAACTGGGGGAAAAAAGAGAGACAGTATTATAATAAGCATGGAAAAAGCAGAAATATCTCTGTGCAGGTACTCTGCATGTCCTGTTATTAGCTGTATAATGGATTTAAGTGCAACAAAGATGACTCCTCACCACTACAAACCAAACGGGGTGGTTAAATCCTTTGAGTCATACAGTATATAGTATATAGATATATGAACTACTATATATATATATATATATATATATGATACTATATATATATATATATATATATATATATATATATATATATATATATATATATGCATGGTGTTCATTTATAGGGGTTACAATGTACTTTCAGATCTTCTCTATGGCTCCTCTGTAGCAACGATAAAATAAAATGCCCAACCAAGTTTATTATTATTTGACAGCATACAAAGAAAAGTAGTAAAAGACTGCCCAAACACCTGTATCTAAAGTGTTATACTCAACAAACACAGTATTCTTGACTTTTTTTTTTTTTTTTCACTATCCCTGTTCATTAAAAAAATCATAAAACAAAACAGAAAGCGGTCTAACTGATCTAAACCATTCTGGATCTTAATAGAATAACATGTATAAACCCCAGCTTTTGTGAACCTCATTACAATTAATTTTTGTAGTAATATTAACAAATGTGTCAATCAATCATCTGTGTGGGAAAACACCAGGCTAATTAATAAAATTAAGATGTGACAGGGTTTCAATCATTAGAACTTACAACGTATGTAATTAACACATAATCCCCTGCAAAAGATAAAAATATTAGGAAAATTAACATTTTTCTGCTGTAGTGTGATATGCATGCCCTACAGGGAAGAATAAATGAACAGCCATAAAGTGTACATGGCTCAGAGCTGTTTGATCTCACCTTCATTACCCCCTGTTGTATGAGAGGGGATGGGTGGTTGACAAGGACTATCAGTGCTTCAGGCTGAATTAGCTTGTCCATCACATCTTCCAGCATCACGTCTGGCAGGATGAGGAGCACACCTCGCAGCAGATCATACAGACCACAGCAAATCAGCACCAAGCAGTCTTCAATCGGGGATCTGAAACACCAATGCACATGCTGCATTATGGAAGCTTCCGCTATAGTCAGTTACAAAATACAGGATCAGCAGCTTTATGCCCCCTGTTCAAGAATGGTGCTCAAGGCTTAGTTGGTGGAATCAATCATGTTGTCTAATGTCTGTACTTGACATCATAATAGAAACACTAGCAATTAGCACTTGATTGTAAATGGCCAGATAGTCATATGACTGATTCATCTGTTATGCAAATAACATCCACATGTACTCCAATGTATAAAAACAGCATTACCTGGGTTGCAAGTCAGTTTCAGTCACAACAGGCAAGACAGACAGACTTTAATAAACTGCTGAAAGTAGGCACTTGGTTGGAAGGGGCATATAACTGAATACATTCCTTAACAAGGAATAGTCAGTAGAATCAATGCTGTCCTGGCTACCCATGATGACCCTACTCCCTATTCATGTACTTTGGCTAATGTTCTCCATTTGTTATCTTATATGTGCTTGTTTTAAGCATATTCTATGGAAATATCATAACCAGAATTACAAAAGGTTAGAGGAATATTTTCCACAGTATTTTCAAACTTAGCTCCCCAGATGTTTATCAGATGCTTTACATTGTGATGTTTATCAGATGCTTTACATTGTGGATGTAACTGAGTTTAAATCATAAGAAATGCTTGGTTTGCTAACATTTCTTTGTGTGAAACAATGCTTTTTTTTACCCAAGAAGTCATACTCAAGTCGCACACCTATAGTATGTCTGAGAAAAGGTGTGCAAGATAAGGTTTTAGGGAGAACATTCCCTTTATTTTTTTTACTGTTTACTGGAAGTGGTTCTGATCAATTGCTAGGATAGCACCTCATACTGTTATTTCAGTATTTACTTTCAGTTCTTCTATTGGCCTTGTTTCATGGTAGTGATAAATCATGAATAAATTACACAGTTGTTTTTTTGGTTGGATTAGACATGGGATTGAGGCAACATAATGACATTGGTTGTATTTGTTCTGAAAGCATATTACAAATCTTCATGACACGGTTACCCACATATTATAAAAGTCTGCTTTAATACAAAAGCAATATGAAAAGCATTCTGCAGCAAACAAACCAAACCTGGTTTTCCAACTCCACAAATGGAACTGTGTCAATCTGAGGCTGGTTTTTATACTGAGAGTTGATATGACCAATGCAGCTCACTACCCATAAATAATACAGCTTTACGGCACGTGTTTAAGATTCCTACCCTAACAAAAGTTTATACTGAGGTCTATGCATGTTTCCTGAACTCGAGTGAAGGTAATGTGGTAATTTTTTTTTTATTGGTACGGATATTGAGAATAGAGCAAACTGAACGAGGTAATTAATGGGTATGCCTTTTGAAAACGATTGTTCCTTGCCATAATTAACAGCAACCAGAAAAACATAAGATATTTTACATCAACTTCAATCCTTTTGTAACTGATTTATTTGGATTAATTTTGATTTTATTGAGGAATCAATGCTTATGAACCTATGCGCTTCAACTAGAAACACAGGCAAGCCATAAAAGCACTCTTCTCAACACACATCAAATACACCATTCAACAAAGACAAACAAATAGCACTAAACCTACCTGTTGTCGGTGGAGTCTGGTTTACTAAAGGTGCGGTCATAGGCAGCCGAGAATGCGTAGCTCTCCCAGTCTTCAGGCAGCATGCCCCGGTCAGAGAGGCTGGGCCAGCGTGCAATGGCCAAAGAGCCGTTCTGTGCTGGGAATGCCAGGCCCAGGCTGGCGAAGTTACTCTGACTCCTCTGTAAGGAATGGATCCCTTTCAGGCTGTCTGGACGCCTGACACCCTCACCTCCTGGAGACTCAAACCTGTCCTCTGACTCTAGGCCGAGTGGGCTTCTCTCGCCACTCCCACCTGCCGTCTCAGTGTCTCCTTGGCTTGGGCAGCTTGCTGCCTCTGGAGAATTAACCAGGGCACTGTTTTGGCATGCGGGGAGCTCCACAGAGTAACAGATAGTTTGGGCGGAATCACAGCTACTGATGAGCAGGTCCTCCTTGGCCCACTTGAGGGTCTCAGTGCTCCCTTGCACAATGCTTCCATCACCCACGGTGGAGTCAAACTTGTTTTGGTTGACCTCGTGCAGCTCATTCAATCTCCTGTCCTGCTGGCGAGTAGGTGGTTGAGGTGAGGAGCTGGGAGTCTCTGGAAAGTTCTCAGGGTGCTGCTGCTGCTCGTATGCCACTGAAGGGCTGGACTCCTGCTCCGAGGTGCTAAGCACCATGTTTCCTCCTACAGCGGGTGAAATCGAACATAAAATCATTGTGCTCTTCTTCAAGGAAGTGGAATGGTAGTCCTTTTTATGCAACTGACTAACATGCATTAGACAACAGTAGCTGTTTAGACTAGTCTGATACACTTTAATGCAATTGACCCTAGGATCAGGGGAATGTGTTTATTGTTTTCTGGTGTGTTTGATGTCCCTGGTTCAAAACCAATTATCTTTGAATTAATTCTCTATGGAATATGACCATTCATAGCAAAAACAACTTCCAGGAATGAGCAGTTCAATTATTTTATTCCTGTCTAAAAATGTACACATTTCTGGGAGGTCTGTAGGCAAATTATTTACAAACAAAACAGATAATGTTACTCTCTATAACTTGTTCTAAAGAGTATCCTTAAAGATTTATCCAAGTTAGATAAATGGCTCTCTAGACTAGATATAGACTAAATATTTAAATGCATATCATTTAATTGAGAAAATAAAAACAAACTAACAGCTACCTAGCCTATATTTATTTAATCATTTTTTGTAGTCTCTATAAACTGCCCAGCATCTTCGCCACACCACTGCTAGTGTCAGCTGTTGTAAATACTGAAGTGCAGACTATGGGTCAAACCAATGTTTGTGTAGGGTGTGTTTTATTGTGTTTTTATTTTAATTTTTAAATCAACGTCAGACTTCTGAATGACTTTCCTTTTTTTCTGAATGACATTTTAAACTGTTTAAAAGGCAAAACCATAACAAAATAGAGAATAATAGTGTGTACATAGTATATACACGGAGCAAAAATAGGAATATGGGAAAAAAAAATACAGTTTGCCTCCACTGTGCCCTATGGGTTAGGTGCCTATGGTCTCAATCAAGTTACAGTTCAACAGGAGAAAGAAAAAAAAAAAACTCAAAATGTCACAAAAATTAAGTACTGGTACGTGCAAAAATATTTTACAGTTTACCATGATACAGTTTAATCTGGTTTATCTTTCTAATGTGCTCAATAACCCATTCATTACTTGTGACATTTCTCGTAATAATTATTGCATTTGCAGAGAAACTGACAGCTGAGGAACACCTGACCTTTAAAGCATTGACAGTATTACTCTTTCAACTTAGGCTCCTGCTATAGGGCATGTTAGAGCAAAATGATGGTAAAAAAAGACTTTAATACAAGGGTGGATCAAATTTCTTATGATGCTGTCCAACTTAAGAAAAGAGATTTTGCTAACCAGCAAATGGGCACGCTAATTTGTTATGTAATTACAGTCGATGCCTCTTTATTGGGACGCCTCGGTAGAAGGAAAAATATCCTGAATAAGTGGCTGTCCAAATTAAACAAGAGGTATTACAGACGACCTTAGTCACAGTTTTCCGTTTCTAAATTAAAAGAAAAAGAATGAAATTACATCACATTATGACTAAATGTTAAATACATAATTTTAAATACAAGTCAATTATTATTTTTTTATTCCTAAATAAAATGAATCGCTGTTTTTTTTTGTTTTTTTTTCTACAAATCACATCTTATCACATGATGAGGCACTGTGATGTTGACACGCCAACTTTCTTTGCAACAACAGCCAGAGACCCCACAGGAGACTCCCAGCGTCTCAAGAGTTCAACGTGGTTTAAGCAATTTATGCGAGTAACAGCATAATCATGTACTTACTGAACTCTGCTACGCAAACATGTCTTGCTCTGAAAAGTGATCTCCATTCATCATTTGAAAATACTGTATCACAGTTTAACAAAGTGACGTACCAATTGAATGACATAAATAGCACTGGGACGAACCATCTCCCAGAGTATCCCAATTACTATTATTATTATTATTATTATTATTATTATTATTATTATTATTATTATGGGAGAAATAATAAAAAACAGAATATCCTCAAAGTATGAAAGCAGACGCTAGCGAACACAATAAAATGCTTAATTATAAAAGGTATATGTTTTGTTTAATGGTTATTCTACACAAATCATTCATAACATATAACTGCAGTATCAATTTATCAATCAACCGGTTTCCTTACACTGTGGTTTAAAGGGATTATGAAACAAAGCTATCTGTGTATGTGTTATGTGTTCCTCTGTAAACATTTTATGTGTTATTACAGTATTTTTAGCAACCAGCTTGAACTGAAGACCAGATCACCATTCAGAAATACAGTAGTTCAATTCTAGTTTCATGTTTATCAAAAAAAACAGAATCCTTATCTTTCTCACTACTGGTAATAGAAATAAACAAAATATATCATATTTTAATTAAACATGTTAGCCTTACTCAGGTATACCAAACTCCTTAGCCAATTGCTAAGGCAGGATCCTGTTTGTGATCAGTCCTACTTGTCTCTAATTCACATGAAACGTGGAGGAGAAGTAGGTTCAAGGAATACTTTGTTGAAAGTAGTCGAATTAAGCCCTGGTCACACCTGGAACGATAATGATTTTTAAAAATCGTTCCTGTTCAAATGAATGGAGGTGGTCACACCACAACGACCACTGGTCACCACAACCATAACGATCATTGTAAATGATAACAATAGATGATAACAATAGCTACCATTTCGATCACTTTCAGAGAGTAATGTTCTAAAATATATATATATATATATATATATATATCCCTAATTTAAAATTGGGGGGGGTGTACCCCCCACATACACCCCCATAATCCCCCCCCCCCCCACACACACACAATTATCAAAATATCAGGCAATTGTGTTGTTTAAAATAAAAACATGTGGCTTTTAAAAATGGAGACATTTCTTTCTTTGTGAGCTTTGTCTGGTTTGCTGGTTATAGGCAAAGACAGTGTGAGTTAAAGGCATCATTATGCATTGATATTATTGAGCATTATCGTATACACATGATTAAAAATTACAACTACTGCTATCCCATCATATCAAACTTTTTTTTGGTTTGGGGGGGGGGTGGTGGTGGTGGGAACTGTAAACGCAGCAACACTCAGTGGTACTGTGCATCTGACAACACAATCCCTGGAACAATGAACAGCAAACAAAAAGATAACTGCGATCGCCCAGTTCTGTATTTTGACGTTTCTGCTGTGGGGGAGGGGGGCTAGCGGTAAATTGTGTACGTTTCAAACTGAAATCTTACTTTAGGGATTTCCATTCGGTAATAAAAAAATACCATTAATTAAAAGGCTCAAAACTATAGATTGTGCACGTCCTTTGTTAGTAGCTGACAGTCTGTTTTTCATTCAACAGTTTCCTTCAGTTTTCATGCCAGAGTTTGTAGAGTCGGTATTTGGTTTGGTATTTAGCCGAATCCCAAAAACTTGGATTCGGTGCATCCCTAGTTTGTACTAAAAAGTTGACTGGCATTTGCTGTACAATATATCACAGCCCTTTTTCATTCTGGTGTGACCACTCCATAAACAATTTTAAATGGTGTTAATATATTGCAACAAGTAATGTATGCCATTATAGTTGCGCTTATTTGTAAAGTTTGTAGATGTCTTTGTTTTTCATTCTGATTATCAGTGCTGGAAGTCCACTATGACTGTTTCTCATTGAATATACGAACAGTAGACGAGTCTCTGCTAGCCCTGACAAGAGGACACTGCGAATCCATAAGAGGTCCTACCACTCAAACAAATACGTTACGGTTATACCTTTTGAAGGAGCTTCTGTGAAGCCGGATGGGGACAGTGACAAGTCAGTGCTGCCTCCTGACTTCCCCCCACTGCTCGAGTGTCTCAAGTACATGATCGACTGCACTTTTTCCTGATACAGGTTACCATCTGGAAAATAAAACAAGAGCAACGTCAATGGATTCTTTATTTGACTTAAAATACAACTAACAGAGCGGGAGGGGGGCAGTTTCTGACTTACCAATATGCAGGGAGAAGTAGAAGCTGGTGGGCGTGTGGCAGACGTAGGTATTAGTGGGTGGGTGCACTGCCAGCAGGAAGTTGTAGATGAGTCTGAGCAGCTCCAGATCAGGCGGAGATCCAAGGACCTCTTGAAAGATCTTGACAAACGAGCGACACACATCTCGTGGGATGGACGTCAAGTGCTCATCACGGTGCTCCTGAGGAGTGAGATTTTCAAATAATTACATTCAGGAAAAGAGAATGAGTGTATCCTCACAGAAGTTAAAGATAATTCACAACTATCTAAATAAATAATACTTAAGAACAATGAATTGAAGTTAGAGTTCATTTAAGAAAGAAAGTAATACAATGAATCACTGATATTGGGATAATTACAATAAAGCAGTGGTACCTGTAGCACTTGACAGGTGAGCAGGAAGCGATGGACCACCTGAGCCTTGAGAAACTGCTTAACGTTGAACATCTGCTGGGGGTGGTTAACCCTGATCATGATCTCCAGGGCTGCCAGCAGGGTTTCCCAAACGCCACACTAATAGAGACGAGAGACACATAAACCAAGACACTGGCACAGCTGCATTCTTAAGAAACATAAGAACATAAGAAAGTTTACAAACGAGAGGAGGCCATTCGGCCCATCTTGCTCGTTTGGTTGTTAGTAGCTTATTGATCCCAAAATCTCATCAAGCAGCTTCTTGAAGGATCCCAGGGTGTCAGCTTCAACAACATTACTGGGGAGTTGATTCCAGACCCTCACAATTCTCTGTGTAAAAAAGTGTCTCCTATTTTCTGTTCTGAATGCCCCTTTTTCTAAACTCCATTTGTGACCCCTGGTCCTTGTTTCTTTTTTCAGGCTGAAAAAGTCCCTTGGGTCGACACTGTCAATACCTTTTAGAATTTTGAATGCTTGAATTAGGTCGCCACGTAGTCTTCTTTGTTCAAGACTGAACAGATTCAATTTTTTTAGCCTGTCTGCATATGACATGCCTTTTAAGCCCGGAATAATTCTGGTCGCTCTTCTTTGCACTCTTTCTAGAGCAGCAATATCTTTTTTATAGCGAGGTGACCAGAACTGCACACAATATTCAAGATGAGGTCTTACAAGTGCATTGTACAGTTTTAACATTACTTCCCTTGATTTAAATTCAACACTTTTCACAATGTATCCGAGTATCTTGTTAGCCTTTTTTATAGCTTCCCCACATTGCCTAGATGAAGACATTTCTGAGTCAACAAAAACTCCTAGGTCTTTTTCATAGATTCCTTCTCCAATTTCAATATCTCCCATATGATATTTATAATGTACATTTTTATTTCCTGCGTGCAGTACCTTACACTTTTCTCTATTAAATGTCATTTGCCATGTGTCTGCCCAGTTCTGAATCTTGTCTAGATCATTTTGAATGACCTTTGCTGCTGCAACAGTGTTTGCCACTCCTCCTACTTTTGTGTCGTCTGCAAATTTAACAAGTTTGCTTACTATACCAGAATCTAAATCATTAATGTAGATTAGGAATAGCAGAGGACCTAATACTGATCCCTGTGGTACACCGCTGATTACCACACTCCATTCTGAGGTTTTTCCTCTAATCAGTACTTTCTGTTTTCTACATGTTAACCACTCCCTAATCCATGTACATGTTTTTCCTTGAATCCCAACTGCGTTCAGTTTGAGAATTAATCTTTTGTGCGGGACTTTGTCAAAAGCTTTCTGGAAATCTAAATAAACCATGTCATATGCTTTGCAATTATCCATTATCGATGTTGCATCCTCAAAAAAATCAAGCAAGTTAGTTAGGCACGATCTCCCTTTCCTAAAACCATGTTGACTGTCTCCCAGTACCCTGTTACCATATAGGTAATTTTCCATTTTGGCTCTTATTATAGTTTCCATAAGTTTGCATACAATAGAAGTCAGGCTTACTGGTCTGTAGTTACCTGGTTCAGTTTTGTTTCCCTTTTTGTGGATCGGTATTACGTTTGCAATTTTCCAGTCTGTCGGTACCACCCCTGTGTCAAGAGACTGCTGCATGATCTTGGTTAGCGGTTTGTAAATTACTTCTTTCATTTCTTTGAGTACTACTGGGAGGATCTCATCCGGCCCAGGGGATTTGTTTATTTTAAGAGCTCCTAGTCCCTTTAACACTTCT
The DNA here is from genome assembly GCF_017654505.1 of Polyodon spathula. NCBI lineage: Eukaryota > Metazoa > Chordata > Actinopteri > Acipenseriformes > Polyodontidae > Polyodon > Polyodon spathula. Next base: position 42,370,818 of record NC_054539.1, on the reverse strand, counting down.
GCCTCAGTTATGCTAAAGTTATTTAAAACTGGATAGGAACTGGATGACATGTGGGGCATGTTGTCAGTATCTTCCTTTGTAAAAACTTCATTTAAGATTTTAAAGATCGATATATATATATATATATATATATATATATATATATATATAATATATATATATATATATATATATATATATATATAACACCACACACACACACACACACACACACACACACACAGTGCCTTGAAAAAGTATTCAGACCCGTCAACTCAATATTTGATGGAAGCACCTTTAGCAGCAATTACAGCCACAAGTCTATTTGGGTAAGTCGCTAACTTTGCATACTGGCTTGGTGAATTTTGTGCCCATTCTTGGCAGATTTGCTCAAGTTGCTTGGGGAACGCTTATGGGCAGCAGTTTCTTAATTCTTAATAGGATTCAAGTCCTGCCACTTGACTGGGCCACTCAAGGACTTCACTTTCTTATTCTTAAGCCAATCCAGTATAGCTTTGACCTTGTGCTTTGGATCATTGTCCTGCTGAAAGGTGAATTTTCACCCCAGTTTTAAGTCTTTAGCAGACAAACAGGTTTTCCTCTAGTATTTGCCTGTACTTTGCTCCATCCATTTTTCCTTCAATCATAACAAGCTTTCCAGTCCCTGCTGATGAGAAGCATCCCCATAACATGATGCTGCCACCACCATGCCTGACTGTAGGGATGGTGTTGACTGGGAGATGTGTTGTGTTGGGTCTGTGCCAAACGTAATGCTTGGCATTTAGACCAAAAAGTTCCAATTTGGTCTCGCCTGACCACAATACCTTTTGCCACATTTTTGCAGGATCACTCAGGTGCTTTGTTGCAAACTCCATGCAGGCTTTAAGATGGCTTGTTTTTAGTAATGGCTTCCTTCTTGCCACCCTTCCACACAGGCTACTTTTGTGAAGTGTACTGGATATTACTGACCTATGCACATTTTCTCCCATCTCAGCCACTGAACTCTGTAGCTCTTTCAAAGTTGTCGTTGGCCTCACAGTGGCATCCCTCACCAGTTTCCTCCTTGCCCGGCTGCTCAGTTTGGTCTTCATGGTTGAGTCTTTGCTTGAAATTCACTACCTGACCAAGGAACCTCATAGAGACAGGTGTTTTTATTCTGAAATCCTGAGAACCACTAATATTGCACACAGACAGAGGCCATTCAAATAATTGTGTGTCTCGTTAAGGTCATTTTATGCACCTAAATTAATTTAGGTTTGCCACAGCAAAGGGTTTGAATACTTATGCAATCATGAAACCTTTCCATTTTTATTTCATATTAATTATCTATTTACTTATTTCTTTTTGTTTTTGCTTTGAATGTGTGGAGTAGGTTGTGTATATAACACATATTAATTCCTACTTCAAAGTGTCACGACTGCAAGCTTTAAAGCAACAAAATGTGAAAACTGAAGGTCCGAATACTTTTGCAAGGCACTGTATACACACACGCGCGCACACAGTCAGCTCCACATAACTGCATGGGCATGCATGCATAGGTCTATAGGTGTGTGCACATGTACATATGACTCGTTTTGATCAGATTCCTAACTTTACTTTTCACTTAGATTTTATTATACACAACTTAAAATACTGAACAAGTTCAGAAAAATAAACCAACTTGAAATATGTTATGTACTCAATACAAACACTATTCTCTGGCAACGCAAGATATGAAATGTAAAATAATGTACAGTATATAACAGCCTGCATAAACTGGGGTGTACAGTACCCTACTATAGATCTTGTGACTACAATGCAGAAAAAAATTTTTTGATGGAAGTATGCACAGTATTCAGCTGATTGAGCTGATAAACAACCATAAAAAGTGGTCACAAGACTGACAACCATTTGCCTCCATGAAGGCTCGTAGTGTGCTGAGGCTCGAGAGTTTTGCAGAGTTGCTTTGTCATTTTCTGTGTCTTTCTTGCCAGCTTTTCCCGCTGTCACGCCTTTGCTGTGTTATGTCACTGCTATTTCTGAAACACTCGCATATTCTTTTTTTTCTGAAATTTGTTTGCATTCTGCAATTATCCAAATTAAAATACAATGTACAATGGACTTTGGGACTGCATAGCTTCATGCAATTAATTATGCATTTAGCCGATATGCATTTAACCATTTAATATCATATTTGGTGTGTTTTGTATAAATCTATATTGCCGTTTCTTCCTAGATCATCATTTACAGCATAGGGCTTACTAACTAACTATTTTTTGCTGCTTCTGACAAGACTCCTAAGAGTTTGATTTCTGAAGTGGCTTTTGAAATTGGTGAATGTATCTATAATTTATGTCCTCTCTGGTAACTGTGAAGTAGTATAAGGAAAACCTACATTACATGAATAAATAAATACATACATACATACATACATACATACATACATTTACATAAAATACAGCTGCACACCCCTATTGGTCATTTTTCAAAACCACTTCACTTCAGCAATCTTTTCAGAAGCAGAGCCAGAGGTTGAAAATGGACATGCTGGAACAGTACAAATGCAAAGTAATGACCTATGCAGAAACAACAACAGAGAATCCAGCAGCACCACCATAATAGAATATTGTGAAAATGTAGCTATAGTACAAAGTAGCTCTTTAAAATTCCTTGCTCACCTGTGCTTTAGCCCAGATCTTCCAATCCAACAGCACTTCTGACAAGAGCTTCACATCCTGGACCACAGCGTTGGACTCGGGGTCCAGCTTGAACCGACCGTCTTCACTCAGACTCAGGATCTGGCCACTGCAGCAGCCATCCAGCAGGGTCTATGAAATCCATAAAATCCATAACGTTTTATGATCAGAACTTTTTAGCAATAGAATGTCAAGACCTTATAGAGCTGGTGAAAATGAAGTATAAGATTGCTGAAGCAGGGTAGGATTGTGTGATAACATTTTGATGAACACTGGTGCAAAATCAAGGCAGTTATCGTGTTCTCCATGTAGTGTTACAAACACATGGTCATGATCAGTACATAAGGGTCCCCATAAGGGACCCTAAGAAGTGACATAGGGCAAAAAACTATAATTTACAAATCCACTACAAGCAATTTGATTTGAAAATCTTTTTTTTTTTTTTTTTTTGGTCAGGTCAACAATTACCTTTTGTTATGTCACCTACTATTGCATTTATAGATTAAGGGGACGATTTTCAAAGCTCTACTACATTTTTTGAAAAGGTACTCTAGTTACTACAACCCATGCAAACACAGTTAATTAAATCAAATAGTTAAAGGATATTTCTGGTATTTGACCAATTAAACTGATCACAATGTTATGGACTTGTTATATACTCTACACAGTGTTTACTGTGTTTACAATGTTACTGGTCATAGTAACCTACATTTAAAAATCAAGACAAAACAAAAACAAATCCCACATCAGCAAACGTGACATACCTTCAATATATGGAATCCTACAATGCACTTGGATTTAATGAGAACCTGATGGATCATGGAGTAGCCATTACAGCTTTCCATTTCTTGAACCCGGTTCTGGTTGTATTTAGCCAAGGACAACACAACCTGGAGGGCCAAGGCCTGGGTCTTCTCACAGTCACTCAGCTCCACTGCCTGTAGGAGTAGACACAGCTCAAGTAACACACACAATGAATCTAAAACTACAGTAGTGTTGATGTAAGATACAGAGTACTGCAGAGTGACATACAGTACAGTAATCTGTCACGTGACTGTTGTTTAAATGTAAAAAGTTGGATAAATGAATTCTGTTTTAAATGCCATTATACACAGTTTTAACAATTACTATATTCACACAATTATTGTTTTGAGATTCAGCTCTTATTAGGGAGCTCCCCTAAACCCATTGTTTAGAAAGATACAGGGAATCAATGCTTGTGACAGGGAAGCCGTCTGCAGTGTGGGTGTGTGCATTTGCTGCTGAGTGACAGGCAGAGGTTGATGTTGCCACTCCCTGCAGGCAAACAGGATTTATTTACAAATCAACACACTGAACAGCTCACGTGACACTACCAGCAATGGCAGCGTACAGAGTACATACAAACACAGTATGAAAACGTTGGTGGGATCTACAATCTCTGAACTAATCTTCTTTGTTCAAGAAGAAACTAACGTTGCTGAAGAGGTTGATCATGGAGGATAAACGGCTAGAGCGGATACGTGACGGGTGGATACGCAACGGATTATTATACTTACATTGTACTTTCACTTTGCAGGGCTTCAATTTCATTTTTGTGTGCTGGGGGGATTTCCCCCCTATGTTGCAGCCAATAGGTGGGGGGGATTCCAAAATTTTAGGGGGAGAACGGCTAAAGAAAAGAAATTTTGCATATAAATTTATATATATATAAAAACTATATATATATATATATATAATATATATTATACACAGTACCTTGAAAAAGTATTTGCCCCGTCTGATTTTCTGCATTTTTCTGACACTGAATGTTATCAGATCTTCAACCAACATCTAATATTAGATAAAAAGGGCCCCAGAGTGAACAAATAACACAAAATTTTGACACTTATTTCATTTAATCATTAAAGAAAGTTATGCAACATCCAATGCCCCTGTGTGAAAAAGTAATCCGAAGTAAACCCTTAGACTCAACAACTGGTTACGTAACCTTTAGCAGCAATAACTGCAACCAAACGCTTCCTGTAGTTACTGATCAATCTCTCACAGCACCATGGAGGAATTTTGGCCCACTCCTTCATGCAGAACTGCTTCAACTCAGTGAAATTTGTGGTTTGTCGAGCACAAACTGTTTGTTTTAGGTCCTGCCACAACACCTCAATGGGGTTTAGGTCTGGACTTTGACCATGGCCATTCCAAAACTCAAAATTTCTTGATCTTCAACCATTCTGATGTAGACTTGCTTGTGTGTTTCGGATCATTGTCTTGCTGCAAGACCCAGCTGCGCTTCAGCTTCAGCTTGGACAGATAGCCTGACATTCACTGTAGAGTTCTCTGATAGAGCAAAATTAATGGTTCCTTCAAATGATGGCAAATCGTCCAGGTCTTGATGCAGCAAAGCATCCCCAAATCATGACACTACCACCACCATGCTTGACCACTGGTATGAAATTCTTACTGTGGAATGCAGGGTTTGGTTTTCACAGACATAACGGGGCCCATGTTGGCCAAAAAGTTCCACTTTTGACTCATCTGTCCTTATCACTATTGTTCCAGAACTCCTGAGGATCATCCAGGTGCTTTTTGGTAAACTGGAGACGTGCACTCACGTTCTTCTTCGTTAGCTGTGGTTTCCGCCTACTCTGCCATGAATCCCATTTTTCCCAATGTCTTTCTGATGGTGGAGTCATGTAACACTGACTTAGCCGAAGCGAGAGAGGCCTGCAGATCCCTGGATGTTGTTCTAGGGTTCTTTGTGACTTCCTGTACGATTTTACACCTTGTTCTTGAAGAGATTTTGGCAGGACGGACACTCCTGGGAAGATTTACTACTGTCCCAAACGTTCTACATTTGGACTTTATTGCTCTGACTGTGGTTTGGTGGAACCCCAGAGCCTTAGAAATGGATTTGTAACACTTTCCAGACTGATAGGCATCAACACTTTGGTGTCATTTTTTCTCTCAGACTCCCTCTATATACTACTACAATCCACAAAAATATCTGACCAAATTCAACGTGAAAAATGTGCAAAAATGCAGAAAATCAGACAGGGGACAAATACTTTTTCGGCACTGTATGTGTGTGTGTGTGTGTGTGTGTGTGTGTGTGTGTGTGTGTGTGTGTATGTGTGTATGTATGTATGTATATATATATATATATATATATATATATATATATATATATATATATATATATATATATATATATATATAAAACTGCATCATCATTCACATAGGTGTTGATAAATAGTCTGCTTTCAGGAGACCTAACAACTGTTCATCACTGTGAGACAGAGCAGTCTCCATTGCCTGATGTGAAGTGTTTGCATGCAGCAGAAGAAAAAGGTACTTTTCTTTTAAATTGGTGCTCTACTTTTTTTTTTTTTTTTAAACTCTTTTTTTGCCTTATTTCTGCCTGTTTTTCACTGTTTTCATTTACATGTTTAACTACGGGATAGCTTGTACTGCATGCACGTAACATGTCAAATGAAAGGCCAAATAATTTCCTTTCATAATCCGTAAGTTGCAACAGGATCAGGCATACACTGGGTGGGGGAGCTGAACTTCTAGCTTTCCAAAGATACCGACCCTGATACACGGCGATCGTAGTTCCGGCTAGGAGTACCTCATACATACACACTGAATACGTCTTTGGAAAACCCAGAGTCTGTACTTTTAAACAAGCCAGCGTAGGTGGCTTTTACAGTGCCTGTGTAATATGCGCGTAACTTTTGTTGCGCTTGTGCCCCAAAATGAATTGGGCTGAGTTTTAAGAGGTAAAGCGAAAGTTACCGCTTGCAAAACAACACTTAGATAGACTTAATATCATCTTTTTTTTTTTTAAAACTGTTTACTTACTGCAGTGAACTGAGTTTCTATACCTTAAAGACAGCTGCCGAGAATCACGTACTAGAAAATAAAGTCTTGCGGCACTTAAAATATCCAGCACTACTTTTATTTATTTTAACCAGAACTACTCAGAATGCAGCTCATAGTGCTTTTGTCACCGACACCCACTTACTTAGAGATTGTTGTAGCATTTCACGCATTCTATATTGGGTGAAAAATAAAGTAGCTTGGTGTCTTAAAATATCTCTGCAGGATTTTCCTGTACTGAAAGCTGCAGATATGCGGAAGCTACTGGGAAAATGCGTGATTCCAAGCGCTGAAATCCAAGCCCTGCTTTGTACATATTGCAACCCCGACTATTTATATTTCACCTCTAAAATGTACAGTATCTCTGTGTGTACAGCATGCAGTGAGTACTTACACAGCATGCATTTTCTACTCTTGTGGTCTGGTTAACATCATAATCTGGTTATCATAATCAATGTGGTTCGAATGATAAAATGTAGATTTTTTGGCCTGTAGCACTGATATTGTGTATTAGTAGGTACTCTTCAAACTTCCACAGAAGTCAATCACAAAACGGTTCCATGAAAAACATGGGCAAAACTGCAGTTACACACTTGTGACTTGTAAAATCATATACAACTACGTAAATGTGGACAACAATGAAAAGGTATTTTTCCAGGATTTCAGAGGAGCTATCCTGTTAAAAAGAACAAATCCTGCATATGAATACCCTGCCGAAGAGGAAGACGAAGGCCCCTGTGCCCCCAATCTCATGCAGGACACTCTGCAGGCCCTGGTGCTGCACCGGCTGCAGTGCTTTCAAGCAGAGCGGGTCCAGCATGGTGCTCTGGATCTCTTTAGCACTGAAGGGCCTCTGCGACGCTATCATCTTGTTCTGTCCTTTCAGTCGGATCACTGGCTCATAGATTGTGTACTGGCTGGGGCAGCTTGGGGCATAAACAATAGCCAGACTTTCCTGAAAATATACATAAGACAGATAATGGTTTATTACAAAATGACATAGTTTACTAGCAAGCCTTGTAGGTGTCTCACAGGGCTTCTGGCCAGAAGGGGTCGCAGTAGCACCTGGAGGTAAATGCAGAAGTCCAAGATCCAATGCCATGCTTTCTGTGGAACCCTCATCAAAAGAACAACAACTTCAACAGCCACGATGCTAAGCTGCGCTCTCCTGACTAGGACTTATCTGCCCCAATTATCACATTTTCACTAAATTGAGATGTTCTTTCTGGTAAAAATAAACACAGCCAGAAAAAGCATGCACACGGGTCATAGCCTGAATGTCAACAAGTGCATTCTGCGATATCACAATGGTCTGGGCACTATCGTTTGGGGGGAGGGGGGGGTGATCGGAGAATGAAAGCTGTAGTAAGAGAGCCAATAAAAATTAGTCCAAGTATCTGGGAGGAAATAGCTTGAACTATCTAAAAGACCACCTGTCAAATTATGAAGCCAACTAAAAAGAAAAAAGGAGTTGTACAGTACTTAGTATAATTAGTGCTTATATTACAAGTGAAGCATTAGGTTAAAATAAACTGATCAAAAACAGTGCCACCATTTAAATTGAAACAAGGCCATTTGTAAAACAAGGCTATGAAAATCAATTCAACTATCTAACACAGTCTGAAGGAGTTTTAGTTCATTTGTGTCAGTACAAATATATAATTATTAAAAATGACACTTGTTTTGAATCCTCCTCTGTATATCATATAGCAACTGAATACACTTGTGTTAAATCCCGAGCAATATATCAACCAATTTGTAAAGCTCACAGAATTCCATGTGTCTTTTCTTTCTTGGGTACAACTTAGCAGACTTCTGTAAAACTGGGTATTGGAAATACAGTGCATATTTTTTATTATACCAAACCATTGATATGCCTGTAATACTCACAGTGAGGGGCCCTGTGTCAACCTGCTTGTTCTTCATAAGTAGCTCCTTCAGCTGCTCACATTGCAGGCCCTCCAGACTGATGTACTTGGAGTATTTCAGATTCGGATTCCCAGACTTGCAGGGCATTATCGACGTGAAATCAGGACCGCAGGCATAGAGATAAAAAGCCTCTTCAGGACCGATCCTAGGTCCTAGACAAAACATGTAGAAATATTAACAAGTCAGTGTGTGTTCTTCATTACTTTCATGTCGGTGTACATTAAAGCAATTGTTCAATTTCTAATAAGTAACCCACAGTTTATCTTTTTTGGATATCACATCAAAATAAAATGGCATAACAAGTGGTCATTTCTAGTGGGCTTGTATCGTTAATATTTGGAGATCCATATTGGCCTTTTGTTAAGTATGTTTAGGGCTTGCACTTTTTGGTTTTAACCGATAACTGAGACAACACCCTGATAATAACCATTTAGAAAATTAAAATAACTTTCTACATAAAGAAAACAGCTTTCAGAAAGCAGGCAGAGTGCAAAGACACTGCTACTGACCAATCATCAATTATTGTGGACCTACGTAACAGAATAAACCCATTAAAGTGACTTGTTACTGGGGTGGGCTGAAAAAAACAACAACTCGTTACTGGATGAGGTTAAATAAAAGATCAAAATGATGGTGTGTTTTTTAAAAAAATATATATTACGTATGTCTCAATCCTAAATTGTAGATGATGCAAAACTTATGGCCACAGCTGTACATGAAAGATAAACAAAATGGGACTTTTTCAACGTTACCTCGGTCCATACCGTCAAAACAGGATTAACACCTGTTGCAACCACAAGTGCACCCTTTATTAGTATTCAAATATTGTATACAATATAATATGTACATCCCCTATAGGTATCCCTTTTTTATATTTTCCACTAGAACTAGATTAGTGTATTAGTGAAACTCGAGGCGTTCGAGTGGTGTTTGTTTTTAATAGCCGCACATAAACGATGATACCAAATCGTTTATAGACCCAAAGCAATAAACAATTGCTTGGACTGCCGCCAACTCTGGGTGTAATCAACATAATATGCCAGTGCCCTAACTGGACACAGCGCATGAGGCTTTCTCTCCCTGTCAGACTGGAAAAAAGGTGGATGGAAGGACTCAAATTTCACTGACTGCTTGATATGGAAGGCAGAAATGCTTTTAGGAAGAAAAGCAGGATTAGTTCTTTCACACTGAGAATGCTTGCATTTCACCTACCTGCTTGGCGGAGGTACTAGCAAGCAGGAAAGCTGACTTTAAGGAGAGCAATTTCAACTCTGCTGAATGTAGGGGCTCGAATGTCTTGTAAGTTCATCCACAACTACGCTGAGCCACCAGCAAGGGACAAGGTCCTTTCTAGGGGGTCTTAACTGCCAAGATCCCTTCAAAAACTGCCCCACCAGGAAGTGTGCTCCATGGAAGATTGAGTCAATTTTAATATGGCAAGCTGAGATACCACAACGAAACCAAAATGGTAGGAAATACTATCTTGATTATAATACAGTGTTTATTAGCATTATTTGCCCATCTTATGATAAAGGATACTTTTTTGTTTTTTCAGTTCATCCATAAATTGAACACAGCGACTCATGCGGGAACAAGATTTCTGCGTTTAGTTTATATTAAACTGAGTAGAATATATGCTATTAAAATTGAACAAAAACGGTCCCACAGATTAGCGATAAAAGCTAAGCTCAAATCTAGGCTGACAAAAAAACCCCAAAAACCTGCATTTTCCGAATAAATAAATAGTTATTAAGTTACATTGTGATGCTTCTTTCTGTGGCCAATAATTAGCTTTATATATGAATCATAAATAGGGCTGGGATTTAGTCATGGTGGTTGCGGATGTCACGGATTTCGAGACTTTTACTAGTGTCTGTGATTTTTTCTGATGTGTGTGACTTGCAGGGATGTTAGTAAATTGTGTTCAATCTGTATGTGATTTTATTGGAAAGTGTTTCTTGTTAACATTAAATTTCACGTTTAAAAAAAATGCATTTATCGTTTATTAATTCGAATCAATAATTACATATTTTTGGAGAAGAAACATTTTTTTGAATCAAACTAAGGTCTTTGATTAAATACTTTGTGAAAGTTATGTTAACATTTCATAAATTCAGTGTGTCTGTATGTGTGCGTGCATGTGTTTGTGTGTGTGTGTAATACTAACTGCCAGCATTCGCAGCGGGACATACATTGAACAGTTTCCTCTTTTTAATTAAAATTATTGTTCCACTTGTGTTTTAATTGTTGTACGGCTGCACTTAATTTAATGTACATGTCTCTTGTCAGCCCCAGATCCTTTGTGTGATCCTCGTGTGTACTTCTCGCCCCCAGTGTGTTACGCTTGCAGTCTCTTACCCTTTCCCATTTGCGTCTTTATTCTCTGCTTAGTTCAGTGTTTATAAATGCTACTGTTAGTTAATAGTCACCATTGCTGTGCAGATAAAAAAGCAACACACTGAAATTTCATTTGCTTGTCTCGTCCTTCTTTGTTGAACCTGTGCACACCAACACCACAATATGCTTTTATTAATGACAGTTATTTTATTTTTTATCTACGTGACTTTATTCTCCCTCTGTCATTTTCTCCGTCATTTTGAACGCATTGACCGTGACTACTGATTTACGTCCAAATTTTTCATGACAAACTCCTAGCCCGAATCTTAAGCAAAATTACACAACATCCTACACTTTGACCCTGACTTAAGTTTAGTGGCCTTGGTGCCCTCCACAAAGTTATTGAAGGCCATTTTGGCCTTGCTCTTCTTGTTGCCAATTTAGAGTATGACTTCCAGGTAATGTTGCAATTTACTCACACAAAAAACATTTTACTCGCATAGTATCTAAATTGGACAGTAAATTACCCAGTGATCCAAAATCTTATCTGGAGTGCTGCCTGCCTCTGTGCGCTGCAAAAACACTAATATTTAGTTTCTCTGTTACTGCAGTGTTTTAGAGAATCAGGGGAGCCCACCGTTAAAGAGAAGCAGACTGCCGATGTCCCATCTCCCAGCCAGTCTCGGGATCTCCTCCTGAGTGGGGACACAGTGGCCCACCATGCAGAAGGTTTTGTTGCTGTCAGAAGACAGGCTCGACTTCCTTGGGAGAGTGTAGTCCAAAAAGACCTCAGATTTTCTACAAATTAATTTAACACACATACACATAGTTAAAAAACAATGTATACCATACAATGCAGTGTATCAATCACTTTTCCAGGTTGTATCCTAGAATAGGAGGAATTAACTGAAAAACAGATTCCACTTACAAGGCATGGTGCAGTAAAGGGTAACAGGATCCTATTTTCGTTTTCTAAAATCAGCCGTATTATTGTGTTTATTTGGGAAACATTTCACTACAGACAAACAGAACCACGTTTAAATACAAAATACGTATTTCTAATATTACATGCCAAAAAGGGTGCGACTTGTACACAATTAGTTATGGTAGTTATAGTGAGTGCATGCACCTTATTATCGTTGAATATCATACAATTGGAATAGCTTACCTTTGACCAGAGACCCAGAGTGTCAGTTTCCCATGGATGTTCTTCTTACCCTCTGGCTGCTGAACATAGGTCAGGGCTAAGTGCTGCCATCTGCCTGGGGTGAGTATATTCTCCTGTGACTCTGCCTGAGCCAGCAGGCCTGCCTTCATCTCATCATTTGGGTCAATGCAAATTCTGGCAACACAAAAGCAACCCAGTCACAACACTGTGCTTTCATTCGAAAAACTCACTGGTATGTGAATAACAGTAAGTAGCTTCTATGTAATTTTACTTGCTTTTGTTTTGCATTTCCCATTCTTTTTATAATGCAATTATTAAGAGTTGTTCATGTATTCTATTTTTCTTTTTACTCCATATGCTGAGCAGTTGTTACCATTTTCTCAAACTGCCTGCACGGAGCAGAGTTCCTCATTTAATTAAAACAATGACAATGAGAACTCTTAAAAGGTAAAATCATGTCACCTTTCATCTCTATAACCAGGGGTTCACATAACTGGTATGCCTGCAAACTAATTAAAAAAATAAATAAATAAATGGAAACTTCCATATTGTTCTTTAAGACGAAAAGGTATACCGACCGGTGGGTTCAATTTTAACAACAGTCCCACCCTGCTAGGGTGATCACTGATGGTAAAGCCCTATTCTTCAAGTTCTACTGTTTAATTATATAGAATACAACAGCATGACTAAATATTCCACACTGTTTATTCATGTGTATTAAACAGATATAGACACTGATATAAACACGGTATACAGAGGACTAACTTAAACTTTGTATGTCTAATTGTGTCAATAATTAAAATTTGTGGTCAAAGACCACTTACTTATTGAATCATACCATTGCCATTCCTTCACATGTTCCTTTTCCTGGACTCAGAGACACAATTTAAATCAAGATCTAGTAAAACCTATTTCATTATGTCACTTCAAGCAAAATGAACGAGGAACAATTTTCTCTTTTGATGTATTCCTTATTTGTGTTGGGAAATAACTGATTTGCTTCTTCACTCCATATATAATTACTTCAAAATGCCCTGGCTAGTACAATGTTGCTTTTTCTTGCAATTTTTTATTCTTCGTTTAACTAACTAATTCTAATATGTTAACAGTAGCCTGAGTTTAGATGAAAATAACTGGACCTCCCACTGAAAGCTTAAATGACTTCATAACTATGCCAAAACTCTCTACAATTCCTATTAAATATTCTGTTAACACACACCTGTATATGAAAGTAACCTAATTTAAAAAGGCGATATGATATGCTGCTCAGAGGAAACATATTCTAGACCCAGGTTAATATAAAATCACAAAAAAAGTTGATGTTATATTATATATTATTATTTATATATATATAAAATAGCATCTCTTTTAATATACATATAAACTTATATTGTACTGCATTGAACTTTGGCACACCTAACCTTTTAAAGAAAGGAGGGGTTGAAAATGAGAACCATGAGATCATCTTCCAATTAATTTTGAATGTTTTTATATAACTCAAATTACTTTTAAAAAGTTGACCAGATCCTTCTAGAATATATTAATAACTCAAAAGATAAAAACTGTCAAGGCAGGGTGATGATCGGATTTAATTGGGATTCCTGATGTATTCGATGGCGGGAAAATCCTACAAGCCTAGAGCAAGACCCCATTACAGTGGTCCATGCACTGAGGGTCTCTGAAAAGCTGATTGCTGTTTGGTCAAAGTCAGAAGTCTCTGCCTTTTGAAGACAGTTCTTATTTTTCATATATCCTCCACTACACTTCCATATACTGGAAGGTAAGCATATTTGACTTTATATCTTGTTTATATTGGATGATTTTCTATAAGGTAATATAAATTACGTTTTAGTTCTAAGAGAGTGGTATATTGAATGTTTTAGACTGTAGCTGTGGGTGCTCTAGTTTTTTGCATAGCTAGTCGGAAGGATAAGCATATAATAACCATATTTGTAATACTATATTGAAGTACTAATGCTGTTAAACCTGTAACGGCACTGGATGGCCCAGATTGCTTATTACTTGGTATTTACGGTGGTCTGCGCAACCAACCAATCCACTTTATACTTTTGGTTTATCCACTTTTAATAAACCAAAAGGGCACTATTACTGCTCTGATTCATTAAAACTTTAAATGAAATGAGTCTGTGTGATCTTCTTGATTATTAAAAAGTTGTCTGGACATATAGCCCACCCAGTGTAAGAAAATGGTTGGAGGACAAATGCAGGACAAATGGTTTAAACTACTGTATTGAATGTTGTAAGTCCGGTCTTACTAACCCGTATTATACCAATACTAATGATACCTGTATTACCAAAATGATTTGCAAATTCAAACAATATAACAGGAATGCCAAATGATAGTATCAAAAACCGTTGAGTTATATGTTGTATATACAGTCTAACTTCATTATAACAAACCCACCTGGGACCTGGAGACATGTTCCTTATAACAGGTTGTTCACAATAATAGGGTTTGGCAATTTGGTGTATCAGAATAATAAAGAAATGTCCAAATTGAATTAAACATCTTTATACAGTAGTTCTTTCAAGACAACTTCACGCTGATCAACATTTAAACTGTATATTTAAAAGAAAACAGTAAAGAAATGAAAAAAGTACACTTACATGCTGAATACAGTAATTGCGTGCCCTTTCTCTTGAAAAAAATATTCAGTGTAGGATGCTTCATATTTTTCGTGCTTTTCTCACTGCACGCTGTTTCAGTCTTGTTATTGCCTTATGCCTGTTGCCATGGTTGCAGTTTGTGTGAAGATGGCAATGGTTGCATACATGGTTGCATACACATGACTGGCACTACAATAGGTTATCTATGAATCAGCCTTATTTTCGAATTAACCTACCAAGGTCTTTGTTTTCAAAGAGAGAATAACATATTCACACTGAAGAAAGTTCAGTGTCAGTCACTACCGAGATCGTTTTATTCAGGTAGATTTTGTAAAAGTGATTGTTCTAAGAGGGCTAATTTCCATTGAAAAAAGCGGTTCTTGCAGCTTGAATTGTTAAAAAATGGGGGTTTGTTATAAGAAGGGCTTGTTATAGTGAAGTTAGACTGTACCTTATTCATAATGTTCTGTATGAGACTGTTATTACCTGAAAATGAAAGCTCCTGTGTTCAGATCAGCCCAGACCTGCAGTATGAGCGCTTTGGATCCCAAGGATATTATATGGAGGCAGCCATCTTCAACCAACTTGTCTCCAGAACTTGGTGGGTTATGATGGTCAATACCTGTTGGTTTATCTCCATCTAAAAACAAACAAAAAAAGAAAAAAAAACAATTCTTTATGATTTCTCCAGACCCCCCTTTTCAGAATTAACTAAATTACATGAATCTATCATTAAATCTTTCCCACTTAAATTTCCTTTACCATCAGGGGAGTAAACAAACACCAAATGCACCTCATTTCTAAGTTAGCTTCTCACATAGCCAGAGCAGACCATCCCTCCAAAATACTATATAAAGGAACAAAGGGATGTCACAACCAAAACATTAAAGGGAACATCCTCAAACCTGACCATCATCAAAGCAAACTTCCATGGAAAAACAGCAGAATGTAAGGGAACTGAACCTTGGAATCACTGTGTACTAAAGATCAGAGCAAGGGAGTAAATCAATTCTAGGTAGTGTTTGACTTCCATCAGACTTACACTGTGAACTGGGGCAACTGTTTATATTTCCCATATAAACACATGTAAGCATATACCTTGAAATTAAATCAATGTTTTATATATATATATATATATTATATATATATTATATATATATATATATATATATAAAAATAAAAACACAATGCATATGTGCTGCAACCAATTAATATCCTATACTTTGCCACTGATTCAATTATAACTGTGTTGTTGCGGAACTCTGATTAGGGCAGGTAGAACATTTAGAATTGGACGACATCTTTATGTTTTATACTACCTGTAACAGGGAGAGATCTGTGCTGACTCTGCTGGCGTGTTCACGGGCTGCAGGAAGAGGGCGACAGTCGCCCAACAACCGCCTGTGAGTCATGGCAGTGACACGGGGAGGTGGGAAAGTGTGTGTGTGGACTTTCCCCCTCTCTGAATGGCCGAGAGGCGGGTCTTGGGTGATTGTCGGTCCTATAAAATAACGCTCTGTTGTTTCCTCAGGTCTGCCCACTTAGACGCGCTAAGGGTGCGGACGCTTTGATTCGGGACCGGGAATCAACGGGAAGAAAAATAAAGAACCACAGCGAGACAGAGAGAGAGAGAGAGCGGGGAACCCTTGGGCAGACCCCGGCGTATTGTGAAAGAGCAGGCTAGATAGCCGATAGAGTAGGACGGTGATCCGGGTCGTGCGGGTAGCGGCGACCGGGATAACGCTGCCGAGTGCAGCACCTTTTATTTGTAGTTTTATTACTGTTTTATTTTCCCTTGTTCTTTTCGCCTTCTATTTTCATTATTATTTCTTTGAGCACCTGCGAGTGCCCTTCCTGTTCACGTACTGACTGTGGTATTTCCGTGGTGCTGTCTATCATCGTTGATAGGCAGCCCACGGTCAACAGTGCCCTCTGCCGGAAAAAGTAAGAACTGTCTAAAAATAAAACACTACCCTACTGTGTTTTCTGCTTACTCTCAGCAACATTTAAGTAAATTATTTTCTTGGAAACTGGGGCATTGGTAACCGTTACCTGGGCAGGAGGAAGTTATGGGCTGCCTCCGTTGTCAAATCAAGTATTTTTATCACCAGGCCAGTTAGTGATATTGCACATCTCTCAACAATGCATACGGTTAATTGCACCTTAGTGTTACTTGGTTCAGACAACTTTTAATGGATTAATAGCTCAGCCCTACCTAAGCTGTCGACACTGCTGTCCCGGAAAGCAACCAGCTTGCTCTTCTTCTGCTTCTTCTCCTTCTCCGCTGAGCCCTCTGCCTCTGGAGGGCTCTCCACGTTCATCCACAAGGAAACACCAAAGCCCTCGGACATGTGTGGCCAGCAGTTCTGCCCAACGAGGGGCAGGTGCACAGGAGCCACATGCCAGGAGGACGAGAGCTTATGACTCAGCACCTCACCCTCTGCTTCCTTCCTGCCAGGAAGCACCTTTCCCCTCCTCAGGAGCCCAGATGCCTTTCCCCCCAGATTGCTGCTTTGCTTCAGTGTTGGGGAGGTGCTCGTAGCAGAGCTTGAGTTTGTAACTAGAGGGAAGGTGAGGTACTGCAGGGGGGCCATGTGCATGTTTGCTTCCACGATGTGCAGGACTCCATTCAGAAGGATTTCCTGAAACGGGATACAGAAACATAACAAAAAAGACATTGCAGTAATTCATAAAATTCACTTCTGTAAACCACTGCCACTTTGAATGAGAAGGAAAGACATAAAAGGTGCACACATGTATTTTTTGTATTCATTATGTTAAAACTTTGAAGTCAAATACACTTTCACTGTTATTTTTCAGTTTTAGTATAATTTTAACTTGGGTGATAGATACCTTAATTTTGTAAATATTTATTTTTTTATTTACAGCTGTGTAAACATGATGGCTCACATCAATATCTGACAAGCACGTTTTTGATTAATGCTTAACACATTTTAACCCTAATTCTAACTCACTTTCAACCATTGTGTATGTGGAGTAAGAATCGATAGAGAAGAGAAGAGTCAGATTACTCCCACTTTCTCCCAGACTCAATGAAGTGGAAGTGGAACAGCTGTAAAGTGAGTTGAAGAGCCACTCCATTGTTCTACCTTCACAAGAGGATGTCAAGCTCTAAACAAGCTTACAACACATCCTAAAATTAGTTAGACAGATAACATCTGTATACAGATCTGACATTTCAACATTTTGCAAAGCTACTTGCAATAGTAGTCAAACTTGAAAAAACTAAGATGCAGTTAGTTTTTCATTACTGAGTGTAGTAGACAATACCATGCTTTAAAATGAAAATAACACGCTTCTTTCAAAACTTCTCATTTTGAGACCTTTAGAGCAAAAAGTAGTACAGCACGCAACCTCTTTAACCACGTTGTAAGGGCCAGTATTTCTCATTTTCTAGATGATGATACTTACAGTAGGAGGTGTCTTCTCTAGGAATATTCTAATGAGCAGGGACAATTCCTCTGAAGAGATCCGTGAGCTGACCAATGCAACCAGCAGCTCCACCAGCACACCCTGGCACTCTACAGACCCAAACAAGGACAGGGTTAGCACCTGCCAATGGCTACATCAACTGTATCCCACCATGCTCTTCTATTAAGAAACTTGCAAATAAAAACCTGTTTCCATTTAATGATAAAAAGAAACACCTTAACTTTATATTTCCAAATGACAATGCATACAGTACTTCTGGACTGCATACTGGTTACAGTACAAAATAAATAAATAAATAATCCTGACCACTTACATTTATATTTTCTCAATCCACTGGACATTTCAATATTATAAAATAATCAGTGTTACAGCAGTTTCTACAGACAAGGAAGCTTTTATTTATATTGACACTAGGTGTGCTCTATGGATAAACGGATAAGACTATACAAAGTCAGTCAACCTTTAAAATCATCTGAACAAATCCAACTAAATAAATTACCATGGCTCTTTCAACCTCCCATATGCAAGTCAACTGTTTTCGTTTGAACAAAGAAGAGCATATTAAAAACAAAAGGGCTTGTTGTGTTGTCACCACCACAAGATGTATCTATAAATACTGCTGTAAACACTGTGATCAGGTGTCATGTTACTCATTTTCAACCTCTGAATAATCACGTGCAGTTGGTTGAGTTGCACACCCTAATGGTTTATTTTGACAAGGATAAGCATGCCAAAGAAAAAAAAAAAATTGTATTTACCTTCTAAAGATGGGTCTGATTGACTCAAAATGTTCTGGAATCCTCCCAGGAGAGTTTTCACTGCACCCTGTTGGAAAAAATATATATGGTTTATTCAAAAGAACATAACGAAAACAGGGCAAGACATACTATGTGTGCTCCCTGTGCTGACACATGTCCTGTGTCCCCATCGCTGGGGATTTGGCATGAAAGACAAACAGTAGAAACAAGCAATAAAGATAAGTAGTCAAGAACAACAATTGTTACATTTATAAAAACAATATAAAAATCCTAAGGGATCACTTCCACTCTTAACACATACCTGCTGTATCTATTTATTAGATTTGTATCGATTTATTGTTATTATTATTATTATTATACAATTATTTAGCAACTTACAGAAAATTAAACAAAATATAAACGTATATAAATTACAGGCAATAAAAAAGCAAAAACAAACACATATACACAAAATCATTATAAAAAAAGACACAAAAAGATATATAAATAAGAGTTTACAAATAAAGACTGAATAAGTGGGTTTTGACAAGACAGAGAAAAGCAGTAAAAGACTGAACAGTCCTTAGAATAACCGGTAGCTGGTTCCATCACAGGTAGACGAGTGAAGAGAAGGAGCAAGCACGGGATGAAGGAGAGCAAAGAGAAGGAGCCAGCACGGGATGAAGGAGAGCAAAGAGAAGGAGCAGGTACGGGAGGAAGGAGAGCAAAGAGAAGGAGCAAGTACGGGAAGAAGGAGAGCAAAGAGAAGGAGCAAGCACAGGAGGAAGGAGAGCGAAGAGAAGGAGCAAGTACAGGAAGAAGGAGAGCGAAGAGAAGAGCAAGCATGGGAGGAAGGAGAGCAAAAGAAGGAGCAAGTACAGGAGGAAGGAGAGCAAAGAAAAGAGCAAGCATGGGAGGAAGGAGAATGAAAGGAAGAAGCAAGCATGGGAGGAAGGAGAGCGAAGGGAAGGAGTGAGCATGGGAGGAAGGAGAGTGAACAGAATGAGCGAGCATGGGAGGAAGGGGAACGAAGAGAACGAGCGAGCATGGGAGGAAGGAGAGTGAAGTCATAGCAAGTCGGCCAGTAGAGGATAAGTGGAGAGGGTGAGAGGGAGTATAAGGAGACAAGAGGGATTGGAGATAGAAAGGGGCAATATGATGAATAGAGCGATAAGCAAGAGCAAGGGTCTTAAATTGGATGCAACAAGAGATAGGTAAGCCAGCTGAGAGTGCGAAGCAGAGGGGTAGCATGAGAGTAGCGGGGTTGGGAAAATACCAGACTGAGCAGCAGAATTTTGATTAAGCTGAAGATTGTGAATAGCCGAAGCAGGGAGACCAGCGAGGAGAGAGTTACAATAATCCAATCTAGAAAGAACATGAACTTGGACTCATGTGAACCCTTTCTAAGCAGAGTCAGAGATTTGAGAGGTTGGGCATTGAGGCCACTGATCACCCTAGCCCTGTAGCATAAAGGTTTTAAGAGTTGCCATTGTGTTGACAGTGTACCTGTTGATAGATGAGCATGGCGTTATGGTCACTGTGCCTGACAACCCCCAGCAGGCTGCGGAAGACGTGGGTGAGCACGTCCAGATCTGGGGTGCTGGATGACAGCAGGAGCAGCTCCAACATGCAGATTTCAGGGTACATCAACTCTCCCTGACCAGAGCTCTCCAGCAAGCTCAGGAACTCACCCTCCACAGCCATGGTAGCATCCGGTCTCGTTCCTGTCACAAATCAACAAGTCAAATACTGCATTAATGGCAGGTTTCTAAATGGAATATAACAGGGGATAAAGTAATATGTTGTGTGCAGGGTGTTATAAGAGATGTCAGTTATCAAACTGTGCAAAATGACTTCTGTTAAAATAAGGAGACAGCCTTCATGCAACGTATTAACTTACTATAAATCACAAAAATTATGATTGTACTCAGGAACTACTACTAAACAAAGTGGTCAGCTAAAAGCGTAGTTTGTACTCTTGGCCCCTCCCCTCCTCTCATTTTTAGCAACATCTACCGAATCCGTACTTTGTTATTTATTATTCCACCCAACTCCTTGTCCAAGCACTTGTATTATCCAGATTGGACTACTGTAAGTCTTTCCTTGCTACAGTATTGGTTTAAAGATGCATCTTATCAAACACACTGGACTCGGCCTTAAATAATTACTAGACTGCAGTTTGGCTACCGAACCTTGGGATATCATATAAATACATACTTTATAAGAATACTTGATTCAGAGCTAACTTGTATGTAATTCACCTTGAATTATGCATTACTTGTTCTCTGTTGTTTCCAGTGTGGTGCAGACAAGTGCTTGGTTTTACATTTCATACAAGTTTCTTTTTTTTTTTTTTTTTGCTGTATATATTTTTATTTTAAAAAATCGTCATCAATTCAGATTCAGAAACTGACATGTTTCAAAAATTGGAAAATTACAACAAATTACTTATTATTATTATTAAGTAAAATATGTACTGAATAGACATTGTAAGAGAAGTGCTATAGTAGAATAAGTATGAAACACTAATACTAATAATTTTAATTTTGAAAACTGAGCCCCACCCCCGGCCCCTCGTGTTATCCACAGACAGAACTTTAATTTCTTCATTTGCCATCTCGACAGCAAAGCACAGTATAGCATAAGCTGTATTGACAGAAATGTCTCGAAAACCCTTTTAATGCCCTGAATTTAACTGTTCAGTGTAGGTTTTGCTTATCTAATGTATTTTCCATGCATCTGTTCTATAACTGTCACATAAACAGAATACTAAACCAACATACATGGAGTGCTTTGCTGATTTTTATTTTCTGTATGGTAACCTTTTGTTTCCTCATTTTAAATGTCATGTGTTGGCTTCCTGTTCTAGTTAGATAATATATAGAGAGAATGCTCCATCAATGTTCATGGAATACTGTGTT
Source organism: Polyodon spathula (assembly GCF_017654505.1). Classification (NCBI taxonomy): domain Eukaryota; kingdom Metazoa; phylum Chordata; class Actinopteri; order Acipenseriformes; family Polyodontidae; genus Polyodon; species Polyodon spathula. The sequence continues at coordinate 42,349,136 of NC_054539.1, read as the reverse complement.
TATATGACTCTGTATGGTTCTGGTAAAAAAACACATTACATTTTGGTATGAGGAAATGGAAACAAGCAAGCAATGAAGCTCAAAACTGTATCTATCACGCAAAGAAAAATACTGAATCCCTATATTGGACTTTTCTGTTATTTATTTGTTTGGTTAAAATATTCATACGACCAAAAAAAAGTTGAACGCAAACTTGTACCATGGGAGGCACAACCAATCTCTGGGATCACTTGACAAGCCACACTAGAAGTAAAGTAGTATACTGTAACTGTGACTGATAACCAGGCTGGAACGGGGACTGTTAAATAAAACTTTGTTTTGCCGAAGTCAACTGCAGTTCTTTTAATTGGCTGCAATAAAGTGCTGCTGCAATGCAGGCTTACTGTATATATCGCAAGCAATTTAAATGATAAAGACATGATTACTGTTCTATAGAATGTAGGTTTAAACTACATGTAAATGTTTTGTTCCATTTATATGGATTAAAGGCTACTATGACCTTTGGTAACCTTCACAGACAAGTTTTAGCAGCTTAAATGGCATGTCAAATAATATGATAATACAGCTCAATAGGGGTTAAACCCAACTAATGTATATACTAAAATGCTGGGCCATCCCTCATTAAATTACAGTTGTCCTGGTTGAAAATTGACTACCGACAAATGAGAATGCAATATTAATGTCCACCCATAAAAACAGAGTGTCTGGAAACAACGACATTGCTGATTCACAGACACACAATCAATAAATAGCGTTTCAGTGAAAACATGACTCAGGTAGAGCTGCGTCAAACAGGAGTGGAAGAATCAATCATTCAAAAATCAATGGCACATTCACCAGGTTTTACAGAATGGGGAGATTAAATTAACTCATGTAAATGAGTGTTCAGGGACAGAAAACTTACATGGCAGGAATTACAGTACAAGTGCAAAGCTCTTAAACAGGTTTGCACATACAAGCTCACCAGCGACAGATATGGATAGAGCATGCAGATTTGCATTTATGAATCCCCCTGCTTAATCTAGACACATACTGTATTCTTCAACACTTACTCTCCGCTTTCTCTGTTATCACAGACAATTTAACAGCAACACACCTGTTGCTAAAGCCTGCCACACCCTTAAACTCCATGAAAGACATATGACTTGGTGATCCAGGAAGCATATATATTATATCTCAGTGGGCAAAAGAAAAGCTTAGCACCCATGGCTCCCAGGGCCAGAGATATACTTAATCCAGGTCATCACTTAGGTCTTTACAGAGCTTTCTCAAAGGCTTGTACTTTAAAAGAAGAAAAACACTAATGTCTTGTTATGTTTTGTGCCCCCTATTACAAGATAACCATATGGTAGTCTGATGACACGTGCATTGAACAGCAACGGCAGCAGAATAGAAAGGGAATGCAAAGACAACAGTACTTGCATACAAATGCACACATACAAAGAAACAACCTCTTCAAATTTTGGTTTAAATTGAGGATTAGACATTAAAAAAGATTGCATCTGGCAACTCTTAAAAGATGCAGTGGTCGCAATTTTTATTGCAACAAAGATTAATATTTACTACATTCGTCAAAAAAAAAAGGGCCTCTGAAATAAAACATATTGAGCTATAACCAAAACAAATAAAATGTCCAACCTATATCATGCAAATAAAATAAATAATATCATGCATACATTAAATCTGGCACCTGTCATAGTGGTCACTATTGTAGAAAAACATTCCTTGTTAAGGAATCCCTTTATACAGTGGAACTGGTTATAAAGCAGAATGGTCATATCTCCCATTTTGCCGCACATTCCCATTTCAATACCACAACAAAACAAAGGTAATATATGCAGACAAGCTTAATATTCAGCAATGGCTGCACCACCTTAAATGGGAAGTGCCACAATATCTACATCACCTCCAAATGCTTGAACTGATAGACTTGCGTGGTGATACAGGCATGTGGATAAGTTACAATAATGTACCTTCCCCCCTGGCTGCTGTGTCCTCAGGGTTGCTCTCACTGTCTGCCTCGTATCCCTCCTCATCCTCCGGTAATAGCTTGATGCTGTAGCACTGGGGCTCCTCTGTCTCTTCAGATAGATCCCCTGACTGAGATGGTAACTCTTCCTCCGCTTGGTGCTTCTGCTACAAGATATGGACAAAGAATAAAATATATGTATAATACAGGTTACATTTAAGTTTCTCCTAACACTGCACAAACAAATGCATAATAAATAATGAAGTGCCCAAGCCTGTGATTTTTTGTTTTGCCTGAAGCAGGAAAAGTATAAAATAACAATTTGATGGATGGTGCGTCGTTTATTGCATGGCTGCTAGCCATTCAAATAAAAAAGATTTATTTCCATTTAGAAAGAACATAGTCTGCAAGAAAAATGGAAATCTGCACCTGTCATGTAAAAATAGCAAGATGCACTTTGACTCTTTTTGATGCATTATACAAGGGTTACAATAACTTTCTCTCCCAGGTCTCAACATCAGAGAGCAATCAAAAGTAAATAGATTTGATACTCTTTCTTGTTGCTGATGGCTATAATACTTAGGCAATTAATTTCCAACAGTTATGTTAACAACCACCAACAGGAATAACAATGCAGAAGGATTATGTTAGCTTTTAACTCCTAACCTGCCAAAAAGTAATGCAGAAATATGCAGTTAAGTAGTTTTGTTCCCTTTTCTCATAAACAAAAAACATTGGTGTTAATGGATTGTCCTTCACTTGAATGACTAATCTGTTATGCAGATGGAACACCTGCTCATATCACCAGAGCAGACAATCCACACTCAGTTGGGGTTGACCTAGCACCCAACTCGTTCGGCTGGTACTGCAGCGTCTTTCAATATTCAAGAGGGATCAAATAAGGAAACTCAGACCATATACATTTATAAAAACATAAGTAAACTAAACAGGTACATGAAGGTTAAAGGCAAAACAACTAAATTGGCTTTTAAATCATATCTTTTTCATTTCAAATCAGAAGCGAATCATCTTTATTAATGTAAATACAGTCACGCATAATGATTGTAATAATTTTTCATTATAGCTTAAATAAAGATTAGTCGCTTATTAATGATGCAATCGCCTTTGTACGTTCTGCTTGTAAATGAAAAATGAAGGCTTGGCCGATTTAAAAGTCCATTTAGCTGTTTCACACAAACCCCTTGTAAATTAAATCAATTTTACTATTAACATGTTTCTCAATTGTGATTGAGATATACGAATGGCTTAACAGGTATCAACTAAATTCTTAAAACAAGAGTATAAAAGTCGGCATAAATAACATATCAGAAGCCTCACCTATAATCAACATGTACAGTGTGACCATGACAAAAGTATTGGCACCCATGCTTTAGCATTTTGTGTGTCCTCCTTTTGCTTTTACTATGGCTTTCAGACATTTACAATAATTCTTAACAAGTATGTTACATCTTCTTGGTGAAATCTGAGCCCATTCTGTCTTGCATATTTGCAGATTGGCTGCAAGTTGCTTGGCTACAGCTTTCTTCAGTTCAGTTCAAAGCATTTCTATTGGATTGGATCTGGTGATAGCGAAGGCTGCTGCAGAACTTTTATCTTTGTTTTCTTCAAGAATTACAGAGTTGACTTCGCTGTATGCTTTGAGTCATTGCCGTGTTGAAAGATAAACTGTCTGCCAATCAGTCTATGAGCAGATGCTATTATTGTACATGGCTGCACTCATTCAATCCTCAAAATCACATGAATGTCTCCAGTCCCTGAACTGCTAAAACACCTATATATATGATCAAACCACCTCCATGGTTAACCATAGGTACAAGGTTTTCTTCATTAAAGTGTTTTCCATTTTTTTCTCCAAACATACTGTGGTCTAATTTGACCAGAGTATTTTGTTGAAGAATGCTTCAGATTCCTGTTAATATTTCTGGGCAAATTTTAGATTTGTTTTATGAATTTTCTTTAAAAAGTGGTCTACGTGCCTACATCACTTATATGTTCAGGTGTCTTTGTACAGGTCTTTTGGGCACTATTATACCTGATGCTTCTAAATCTTTCTTCAAGTCCTTGGCTGTTTATAATACAGCTTAGATAATATGGAACGGTTTTCAACCAATTCATATATATTTTAAATTAGTTATAATACACTTTACAGACTTTTAATGTGAAGGTATCAATATTTTTGTCATATTATAAATATTTAAGTGCTTTTTTTTTAATAAAGATTGCTTTTCAAACGATCAGAAATTGTGTGTTTTGGACCTTGTCATGTTAATTGTGGCTAATGTTAACTAAATGTTTGTATTTAACATGTTTTCTTGTATTATCTTATATTAAGTGTAGGGTGTCAATACTTTTGTCTGGGACTAAGTGGGAGCGGATGCAGTTAACGGTTCATTACCCTCTCTGTTTTCTCCTCAGGCGTGTCCGAGTCTGCTGAGGTTTCAGCTAGGGCGACTCTGAGCAGGGAGTTGAAGAGCGGTATGGCCAGGTCAGAAGAGACAACCCCAGATCGGGAGAGCTGGTCACGCATTTCAGATAGAGTCTCCTCCACCGATGGGTACTGCAGGAAAGATTTTAATATCAACTAAATTTCGACACTTAAAAAGACCTGAAGTAACCCACAAGACCAACTGATGTTAAAAAACAAATTACGTTAATAACCATCAGAATTAAAAACACTGCTTTCACTTCAGTGGTCAAGATGGACTTACTTTATTGCTTATTTTTATTATTGATAAATTGGCTTTTCAACATATTATACTACCCTACCTACAGGTAAGACTCACTCTTTCTATCATTCAAATTTGTATTTATTTTTTACATACTTACTACCTACTAACAAAACATACACCTAGCAATTTTCTATACTATTTTTATTCATTTCATTTGCGCAAGGACCATTTTCCAGCAGGATTTGTGCTCGAGGAATCCTAAAATTATGGAAGTGGTTCAAAAGAGCTAAAAAGGTCAATCATGAAATTGCTAGGAATACTAGGAAGTAACTCTTCTTGACCCCCAGCTCCTGATATTATGTGTATTTAAGATGCAGTCAAGCCTGGATTACCTCTTGAATTAACATGATGTTAGGTTATTATCATAACCCTGGTTTCCCTGAAATAGACATGTAACCATTACCAAATGGGTATTTACCTCCTAAAGATCCAAAACCTGAATAAAATATATCAAAGCTGCTTGCCCGCCCCCCCGAGGGCACAAAATGACAGCGCTCCGAGATCTCAGGGCCATTTTTCCTTGAAGTCTACTGCAATCATGGACGCAGCGACCCTGAAGGTTAATTGGAAAGTTATTACGAAATGTAAGTATTACCGAATGGGTGAGTATACCCAAGCCATTGCAAGACCAGAATGTTACATCGCTAAGCCAAGGCTGCCTGGGTTTTGAGGATCCACGACATTTAGTCTGTAGAACCTAGTGAAGTTAAGGAGAGTAGCGCTCCTTATTGTATTGCATATGTCTTTAGCACACTGGAATAAAACCCACTAAGTTGTCACGCTCCTGATGGAGTGGGCAGTGTGCTTCTCTGGAGGCGGCAAGTTGGTTTGATAATAGACAGACCTGACTGTACCTGCTATCCATTTGGACAGCTTCTGTTTAGAAAGGGCTTGCCCATGACACTTCGCCCCATAGCAGACAAAAACAAAATTCTGACTGCCTCCAAGTTTTCGTCCTGTCAGACTGAAAAGGAGGTGGATGAAAAGCCTCCAATTCCACAGACTGGTTGACATGAAACACAGAGATAGTCTTCGGCAAAAAAGCAGGATTGGTATGGAGTGTAATCTTTGTCCTGGCTTCTGTAAAAATTCAGCAGGCTTTCGCAATTGAAAATGCCTGCATCTCACTCACCCACTTTGAGAGGTGACTGCAAGCAAGAAAGCTGCTTTGAGCGATAAAAAATTCAGCTCAGCTGAATACAAGGGCTCAAATGGAGGCTTCATGAGTGCATTAGGAAGCCAGGAAGTGAGCTCCTTGGGACATGAGGCAATTTTGACGTGGCAAGCAGGAATAGCTGCCAGAAAGACCTTCAATATAAAGGGGGATTTCTCCTCGTCAAACAGGTCCTGCAAAAATTGCAGTATAACTGCCATGGGACAGGTCGTGGGGTCAAACCCTGAAAGGCACCACGTCTGTACCCTCACTGGTACAGAACGCGTGGATGCTGCACTGGTATTTTGCAGGGTGTCAGTAACCTTGTTGGACAGACCCAGATGGCTCAATTTCAGCCGTTCAGGTCCCCCTTGGGCAGTCTCCATGGCTGGCCGCTCAGGAGCTGCATCAGGACTGAAAACCACAGCCTCCTGGGCCAATATGGGGCTACCAAGAACATCTTTGCCTCGTCCTGCTTGATTTTCTCCTGACACAGCAGGAACATGGCGATTGGTAGGAAGGCATATAACTTGCCTCAGCCATTGTCGTGCCAAGGCATCTATCGTCAGCGAGTCCCTGCGTCCTTTTATGGAGAATCAGAGTGGACAGTGGTTCGATTCCTGGGAGGCACAGAGATCTCTCTCTGATCTCCCAAATCTCTCCCAAATGAAGCCTCCATTCTGAAGCGCTGGTGTCCGCCACCCAGTTTTTCACCCCAGGCAGGTGTACTCCCCGCATTGAGAAGAGGTTCTTGTCTGCCCACAAAAAGCTTGCAGTCATGAGGTGAACTCTGGGAGGCCACCCGTGTAGTTTATATAAGCCACAACTCTTATTTCGTCTGTACGGACAAACACATGTTTCCCTGAAACCTACAAAATATTCTCCAAGGCCAGGCAAACTGCCTGCAGTTCGAAAAGACTGATACGGAGACCCTGACAAGGACTTGTAGTCCAAGCACACTCCTAGATTGGAGGCTGTCTGAGAAGGCGTGAGCTGTCTCTTCGCATGATTCACCATACGGCCCAACTGTTGGTGGCCGCCTGCATGTGCTGGAGACTGGGCACAAATGAGCCAGTCATCCAAATAATTGAGCACTCTGAAACCTTTGAGTGTCATGACTGAAGCTACAGTCACACCTTGAAAGGGAGGGGGAGACTGGGTTTGAACTATAGTAAGCACCCAGATGTCCGTGGTGCACTGACACCAATACTCCAGGTGACTCCCTGAAAAGGGACCCTGGGCATGTGGCAGCAAACCCCTAGGGCTGCTGCCTGGCTTGTGGCTGGGCCTGAGGCTTCTGCCTCTGTGCCGGACAGTGGAACCTATTGTAGCCTCAGTGGCGACCAGCTGCAGACCGGTTCTGAACACCACCTCTGGCAGCAGGCACAGCCAGCTGTGCAAGTCTTGAAGGCTGTTCGGGCCTAGGGTGCCAGTTTGCCACTGGTTTGTGCACTGGGGTGGTTTGTAGGGGCAGATAGCGTCCATGGACAGGAGCGCTAAATTAGCAGCCTACAGCAGTGCAGCAATTGAAGCCTCTACCGACAGAAATTGGGCCAGGCCTAGCTTCTCCTTATCGTGTACGTTATATAGGGTGTCAATAGCCAGGTGACATCAGGATGACTGAATCTCAAAAAGAAAGTCCTTGTGCACTAGGGGGGGCACGGGAGAGGTAGTAGGCGTCATTAAAAATAGACTGGCTTGTCTCATCTTCTGTAGGCCAGGGCTCTTGCAAGACTGCAGTGGCCCTCTTAATCAATGACAATAGCTGTGTCTGAAGCCAGCTCCTGTGCACCCACCTCCTCAGGAGACGGCAGTGGACACCACGTCATCCTGCTGCGTCTGCGCTCGCAGTCCTCTGGGACACCAAGGAGACAGGTGGGGCAGGCCGTCCCGAACGTTCAAGCAGTAACTCTGCTAGCCCCATTCCTTGGTGGAAAACTGCTGCCCAGAGCTTCTCCATCTGCTCCAAGTCCACCAATCGCTTGGAACAGGGACTCTTCCTCGAAGGAGGCGAGGCAGAGGAAGAGGAGGAAAACTGTGAGGACGGCTTCCTGTGTGGGCTACATTACACCGGTGACTCCCTGAAAAAGGGGCCCTGGACCTGTGGCAGCAAACCCCTAGGGCTGCTGGAGAAGGAGAAGGCAGCAGAGGAAGATAAGATGGGCCACGAGGACATCTTCCTGCGTTGTGCATGAGGGATGCAGAGCACTCTGTAGAACTGCGGGAGAGATATTTCTCCAGTGTGTGTTTGGAGAAATGTGCACAAAACTCGCAGAAACTGCGGTTTACCAGTGCCTCCTTTGCATGCTCTGGCTCCAGGCAGGAAGAGCTTCTGCATGTCTCACAGAAATAAAACGCAGACATGCAAGTAGCAATGCAGTGCACAGTAACACTGCACAGGTGCTGACGGGGCTGTCCAGGACCAGAACAAGACCAGCTTGGTCGGTATGGTGTGGTTCCACCAGTTTGCAGTTACCGCAGGTTGCACTGTAAAGGGATGCCCATCTGTGGAAGTTACTGGCAAACCCAGAGACTGAAGGAAGCCTGCTTGTTAGAATAAACTAACAAGCCTGTTGGAACCGGGACGGTACCAGGCCAGTTCTGTACAGGTTCGGTGATTTTAGCACCAGGGTGGTACAGTCTGGTGCGTTACCGATGCTGTAACCTCAGTTCCGGTCGGGAACGGAGCGGGTTGGTGACCTCGGTACCAGTACGGTACGGGTCCACCAGTTCACCGTTACCGCGGGTAGCACTGTACAGGGATGCCCACCTGTGCAAGGTACTGGCAAAACCACTCAATAAGTAGTCATACGAGACTGAAGGAAGCCTGCTTGTTAGAATTAACTAACAGCCCGCTGTAATGGTGATACAAAATATGTCATCAAAACAAAATCGAGATGCTGTGGTAGAGATTATAAGCAACCACAATTGAAGCAGACTCTTGGTCCTGCGCAGCACTGCAGGCTGTAGTGCACAAATACGCAGAATTAGTGAAACTAAAACAGCAATTATTTTAATGATCACATAATAGGCTCTACTGTTAGGTCAGTTCTTGAAAGGAAAAGTGGCGCTGAGGTCTACGAGTGCGTCACAGGCCCTGTGAGCTGTTTGATACATTTTATTCAGGTTTCGGTCTTTAGGAGGTAAATACCCATTCAGAAATTGTTGCATTTTGTACTTGAAAGGGAACTTGTATATAGATCATCACTTCCAGAACTTGGGTGTGACACACAAATTAAAGTTTTTCCATGCATCAGAAAGGGGGTTATGCTGCATGAATTATAGTGATAGAGAGACTCAATGGGAAAACACACAATAAAGGGAAAGTCAGTGGTATTATCTCTGTATTAAATACCTGAAAAGAGAGCTCCGGTTCTGCTTTCTGGAGTCCTGAACTTGCACTGTGGAGGCAGATTGCTAAGAGAGCTTCCAGAAGTCTTATGCTCTGCAGTGGCCACTCATCTTCAAGATTTTTAGCTGTGTCATCCACCCTGACCTCCGCCTTTGTCTGAAGACTCTTCCCTGTGAAATTATCTGTAGCCTGTCTGTCGTCTTCTTGGCAGGGCGGCAATGTACTTGCAGTACCAATGCTGAGTGCGGCACAATGGACTTTGCTTGAGTCTCCACCTGGCTGCTTCTTCTTGGCTTTACCATCCTTGTTTTTGATGGACAACTGTTGGATGACCAAGGCAATTAGCCTGTTGCAGACTACCAGGCCACCCAGTTTGTAGAACTGCTTTTGGAACACAGAGCTGGACATGTACATCCAACGGCACATGGACCAGACGTCAGCTGCCCGGCGGATCTGCTCCTTTGAGGGAAGGGCAACACTGTCTGGGGACAGGCAGGGCAGGCGGCCACCCAGGGCCTCGCTAGCTGTGCTGTCATAGCCTGATGTGTCCTCTGAGTCGTTTGTGGAATCCCGATCAGAGTCCGTCTCTTTGCTGACACACAAGAATGCCACGCAGAGGAAGAGGTTGATGGCATTGAGGTGGTAGTCACTGCCGCTCCGAGCACCTCGGCTCTTCTTCTGGGGGCAGGCTTCCTTCAGACCCGCATAAAACCTGCTCAGGCTCCGAGGACCCTCATTGACCTCCCTGCCTGGATGGTTGCTAGGGGAGTCACCCAAGTCAAGTGAGGCCTCCCTTTCCTCAGCTTCAATAATGTCCAGCTTCTGCATTGTGATATCAGTCTGCAGGATGCCCACGCACAGGATCAATGTCTCGAATACTTTTAGCGCTGATGAACGAACAGGATCCAAGTATATCAGCTCTGTCACTTGGTTCATTCCATTACAGCTAAGAAATAGGTCTCTTATCACCCTGTGTAAATTAAGAAAGCCACATTCATTTACTGTTCAAATTAAGCATGACATCAGGTAGAAGAATTCAGAGTCGGTTCTAGGCCTTCTAGGAACTGGGTTACCCGATTCCTGGAAAGGGTTAATTACACAGTTTTTGCACCTAAAGCACTACGAACTAATCTGCACGTGTTTGTGGCTGTAGGCTGAAATAATCAGGTTTGAAGGTCATTGTACGTCATGGCCGGAGTAGGGGAGAAAGGAAGGGAACGCAAGCCAGCTGACCGCATACATTTCTGTGTTGTGCTTTCACATTTTTTAAATGGTCAGTTTGAGAAATAAACTGTGTTCAACAGCTAACCCTGCTTTAGTACAAAGCTCACGCTACATACTATTTTACATAATGGTAACGTTGCTCTTAAATTACTGTGACTGATTCTTTGGCTGAAGAGTTATTATCAGCTCATCATCTAACCATGGAATCTTGTGCAATTAAATCACTTAAACTCCTGACCGTAAACAATGTAACAAAATCTGCTGGCATGCAAGACGCAAGAGATGAAAAAAATCTATTCGTGTTGACTCAAAACTTTATTTAGGCACTTTACGATTTGACTGGTGAAAGATAACATTGGTTTATTACAGTTCACAAAGACAACTTTTTTCAGCTTGGTACGGTAACCTTTTCACATCCTTGTTTGTTTAATTCTTGCTCTTTTTGCTACACTACAGCCCTTCATTAATTACATTATGTTTTCAGGGCATTTTGTTAATGGCACGTGTGCCAAGACAGTTCATTTTATTTGAGAAAAAGAAACGGGTCATAATACTGCTTCAATGAACTCCCATTTAAAAATAAATAACAGGTACAATATCATACAGCAGCCAGCACCTATAAGCTTTACTTGTCATTTATGATAAAACTTTATTAGGCAGTTCACACATTTTCACACTCCAATTCACACATGCTGTTTCTTACTTTACTGAAACTCTTGGACAAAGAGTTCAATATTTTCTCTGAAGGGGAAACTCTTTGTCCACACAGGAATTGTTCTATAGTTGGACAAAGAGGAGAGGGCTGGTCTAGTGGTGTACCTTCTAGTGCTGCACTGTTGCTAGTTATCAATTTATATCTGCATTATTATTATTAAGATGCTGATACTATTTAATTGGTTATCCTACAGTAGTCTTTTTGTAATGCCGCTTAGTGCTGAAAGAGTTAATAAGTTAATGTACATTAGTGGGAGTGTTCCATTTGTTTGTATGAATTTAACATGAACAAACCTTGGAATGAGGTTACATTAAGGGCAGGAGTACAGTACAATGTCTTGCATTCAAAGTCTTATGACAACTATTTATTTCTAACAAACAAAACTTCTGTAGCCACCCTCAAAAGCACACTCCAGACTACTTTTCATACTATTCCAGTAGCAAACTACAGAATCACCAGAGTATTAACAAAGTCAATGTGAATGTCTAATATTTTGTAATGCAAGGCAGGGCATAGTAATTATGAATCCAAGTCACTAAACAGATGCTATGAGGGTTTTAGTTTCGGTGCAGAGATAATACAGGGATCATAAACCTGTATCACAGTTTATGTATCACAGTTTTTAAGTGTAGCACTATTGAGTGTTTTGAAGTTATGGGTGACAATAAGCTAGTTGTTTACAAACAAAATGGCCACTAAAATAAAGTATGACAAACAAAGTATGTGGTGTGGTTTTATCTTGTTTGGGACACATGCTGTACTGTAATGCTGGTGCATTATCTGGTCCATACTTACCAGATGTTACCCCTAATTTATCTGTACACATTTCAGATTCTTCATGACTTGGCTTACCTGGATTTGAAAAGCGAAGGCAGTGTCTGGAGATAGACCTGTAGGATGTCTAGAGGCAAGCACTTGCTGTGGTAGCTGCAAACCTGGGCACAGGAGGTTGTGACCCCCAGCTGTTGGGCGTGGTGAGACAGCTCTACTCCTCTCTGGAGCACTGGGTTGAAGATGTGGGTGTACAGCTGCCACTGCACCACGGCATTGCCTCGCTGGGTCAGGTGGCAAACATGGCCCGCAATCTGCAGACTCAGCTGCCGGTCATCACTGAAGACCAAATCCTGATAGGCCTGCAGGGCGTCCCACTTCCAGAGCATGTCTTCTGTTCCTCCACTGGGTAAGATCCCCTGGGAGCGATAGGAAGGGCTGGAGAAGCCATGTCCCGACTCATTCCCCCCACCGCTGCCGCTGTTCCCTTGCAGTGTTTCCTCCAAACTAGGCAGCTGGCTGCTATCCACCGTGCAAACATTGCAGGACGCCAGCTTGGCCTTCTGGGAGGGCTGCCCCCCTCCAAGCTGCTCTAGGATTAAGCGGCTAAGGATGCTCAAAATATGGGGCTGGTAGCTTCTCAGGGCTGGGGAGCGGAAGACGTGGAGAAATGGAGCCACCACAGAGCGGGGATCCATGCAGCAGCAGATTCCTACTGCCTGTACACCGGCCAGGATCTGGAGGCAGACAGCCCCCGAGGAGGAGACGCACTGAAGGAGACGCAGGCACTGGTGGGCATATGCAGCCAGGCAGCAGCAGCGCTCAGGGTAGCGCACCTTCTCACTGGAGGCCTCCTCCTCAAAGGGGTTGTGGCCAGCTGGCTGCTTGAAGGCAGAAACAGGTAACCCAGAGAGGTCACGGTGGTGGTGGAGGAAGTGGGAATACTCACAGCGCCGGTGGCGGCGACGAGCACATACCGACTGGTGCAGCTGCTCAGACTTGGCCTTCTTGATGGCGCTAACAATCTTCACCACTCCGCTGATCAGTCTCTGGGCTCGTTCCGAGGCTTCCCCAGAAACATCTGGGTCTCGAAATGATAGCCACTCCATTTGCATTACGGTGGCTTCAAAAAGCTCCAAACCCTGGTGCTGGATGAACTCGTGGATCAGCTCCACTGCCTGGCTGAAGAAGAAAGGGTTTGGGGTAGCTGCCTGTAGGCAGCCCAGCAATACCTGTAACACTCCTTCCAGCAGCTCAGGCAGCAGGAGTGCCCGATGGCGGTACCTGGAGAACGAAAAGTCATCTTGGATCTCGTGGAGGGTTTTCTTGGGCCGGGGGGCAAAGGGGTCAGGCTGCTTCTCCAGGCAACTGCGGATCTTCAAGGTGGCCCGCAGGAGGTCGGTTAAATTCTTTCGTAGGTTGTCGGGTAAGGCCTCCCTCCTGCCTACATCCACAGACATCAGGTGGAGGATGGTACGAAGGAGCATTCGCTGGACCAGGGCTATTGGCTCCTCAGTCCAGCCGCTGGCTAGATCCTCACTCTCCCCTCCTCCTTTTCCTCCTCCACCACCTGGTCCGCAGCAGTCCCCAAACTCCATAAGAAACTCAGTTAAGGTGGGAACCACACTGACGGCCAGGGCAGGGTTGTGGTTCAGGGTCATATCAAACTTGCAGACCTTCGCTAGCAGGGACAGAAGCACGTGACACAGATCAAAGGGAGAGTTCTTCATCCGGTTGAGGATGGACAGGGCTGCCGGGTCTGTCAACATCTCAGGGTCAAGCACATACCTCGAATAGTGCTGCTGCTGTTGCTCAGTCTTGTCAAAGACGTGCATGGTTTCTGTTGGTGGTGGCAAAAGCGGAGGATCTTCGGTGGCTGGCTGATGCTGGCGGCTCACAAGCAAGGGCAAGCCGTGCCACCTCCGATGCCTGCTCGTGCTGACCGTTCTGTCATCTGAGTTGGCATCCGAGTCTGATGTTGAAAGCTGCGATTTTCGCGCATCCCTCACAGAATACCTCTGGGCACTCCAACGTTGGCGACGTGCTCTCCAGCTGCCCGAGGCCCGTTTTGATGTGACCTGCACCTCTGAACCTGCCTTTATCTGAGGTGCTTTCAGGACTGGGAAGTTGCTGTCTTTAGTAAAGAAGACATCCACTAATGAAGGTAGACTGAAATCTGTCAAAGAGATGAAGAAAAAAAAATCTTTAGATATAACAAATATGGCACATGCAAACTCGAGGGCAACGGTGAGTTAAAGCATATTAAACAATAGATTGATGATAGGTGCAGTAATGCTATGATTTTATTAAAGTTGATCGGTTCTGTAGAAGTATAAATATTGCTTTGATACATGAGACTTTAGTTCTATTTCTACAATTTTAACCACTTAACACATTTGTATTAATTTTTCATTGCTGATTTAAATTTCTCTTTCTTAAATTAATTCACAGTTTCAAAATACAGTGAAGCCTATCTTCTCAGTTACGATACATCCTGGTTACTATCAAAATGTTGCTATGTTTGGTAAACTCTATTATATTTCACCTGGTTTAGAAAAACTGAAACCCAGTTTAAGAGCAATATTTTGTTCCAATTTTTGTCTCATTATGACTATTTAACTCCCCTGCTTTGGACTTTGTATTATCTTAATACTATATTACTGTATACTGTGTAGTTCTACAAAACAAAAATACAAAGGGTTTAAAAATGTAACCATTACAACTGTACTTTACTTCTACTCAAGTTAACTTTTAATAAACTATAGAAAGCTTTTCTGTTTTTGCTATTGTAATCTTGTATTGTTGTTGCAGACTTTACAACAAAATACTTAAAACAAAAAGTGAACTTCTGTACAGCTTTTCTGGTTAAGTCACACTGGATTAGAATGAGTGCTGCTTTGAATCAAATCCTGCATTAGATCAAGCTTTATCGTGCCAAATAAGAGTTATACGAGTTTAACTGTATCATCCCTGTTTTAAATTCTCCTCCAAAAGTCATTGCTACAATATCATTGTTTTTTTGTTTATATATATATATATATATATATATATATATATATATATATATATATATATATATATATATATATATATATATACAGCTCTGGAAAAAATTAAGAGACCACTGCAAAATTATCAGTTTCTCTGGTTTTACTATTTATAGGTATGTGTTTGGGTAAAATGAACATTTCTCTTTTATTCTATAAACTACTGACAACATTTCTCCCAAATTCCAAATAAAAATATTGTCATTTAGAGCATTTATTTGCAGAAAATGACAACTGGTCAAAATAACAAAAAAGACGCAGTGTTGTCAGACCTCAAAGAAAATAAGGTAGCAAGTTTTCTTCCAGGACAACCTTGTACTTGGCTTGATTCATGAGTTCTTCACAAAGACAAATCTGCTCGATTCCAGCCTTGCTGAATCACTCCCAGATGAGCCCAATTTTCAGCTTTGCCCAACACCTGGTCGTCTAATGGTTAGACGGAGACCTGGAGAGGCCTACAAGCCACAGCGTCTCGCACCCACTGTGAAATGTGGTGGAGGATCGGTGATGATCTGGGGGTGCTTCAGCAAGGCTGGAAGTGGACAGCTTTGGCATGAATCAAGCCAAGTACAAGGTTGTCCTGGATGAAAACGTGCTTCCTTTTGCTCTGACAATGTTCTCCAACTCTGAGGATTGGTTTTTCCAGCAGGACAATGCTCCATGCCACACAGCCAGGTCAATCAAGGTGTGGATGGAGGACCACCATATCAAGACCCTGTCATGGCCAGCCCAATCTCCAGACCTGAACCCCATTGAAAACCTCTGGAATGTGATCAAGAGGAAGATGGATGGTCATAAGCCATCAAACAAAGCTGAGCTGCTTGAATTTTTGTGCCAGGAGTGGCATAAAGTCACTCAACATCAATGTGAAAGACTGGTGGAGAGCATGCCAAGACGCATGAAAACTGTGCTTGAAAATCAGGGTTATTCCACCAAATATTGATTTCTGAACTCTTCCTAAGTTAAAACATTAGTATTGTGTTGTTTAAAAATGAATATGAACGTATTTTCTTTGCATTATTCGAGGTCTGACAACACTGCATCTTTTTTGTTATTTTGACCAGTTGTCATTTTCTGCAAATAAATGCTCTAAATGACAATATTTTTATTTGGAATTTGGGAGAAATGTTGTCAGTAGTTTATAGAATAAAACAAAAATGTTCACTTTACCAAAACACATACCTATAAATAGTAAAACCAGAGAAACTGATCATTTTGCAGTGGTCTCTTAATTTTTTACAGAGCTGTGTGTATATATATATATATATACACACACACACACACACACACACACACACACACACATATATATATACAGTGTGTGTGTGTGTATGTATGTATATATATGTGTGTATATATATGTATATATATATATATATATATATATATATATATATATATATATATATATATATATATATATATATATATAATTTCTTTCTAGTACCCTGTCAACAGAAAAACAAGCTGGGCACATTTAAATTTGTAGTTTGTAGTGTACTCATAATATTAACATATGAATTATACGGATTTTCAATCCATTAATAACATGACGATAACATTATGTACCTAATCCTGTTCTCCTACCCGCCTTTGCCGCTGACGCACAACTTAAATACAGTAACCAATAAAGTAAAAATGTATGAACCCCTTGTTAAAAAAAAAAAAAAAAAAAAAAAAAAGAGCATGCAATTACTAAAATCCTGAGTCAACAAGGTCAGTTACTTTAAGCAACATCTGAAAAAAGAAAACAAACAATCTTCTTTTTATGTTAAGTAAAAGCAGGGCAGCTTCTGATGTAAGATTTTCAAGAAAGTTTACCACATATTTGCAAGAATATCTGGAGAAATACGTAAAACATTTGGAACGCTACTTGCTGCTAAGTGGGTGACTAACAAACTGCACTGCTAATGCGACTCAAACTTAATTTTCATGAATGAATAAAAACCTGTCAGCGTTAGCTGAACCAAGTGTCAATTACCATTACTTACACTTTACATCATCTACATTTTACTAGCATTATATTGCTTACTATTTTTTCTATTGAGAATTCTGTATCATCCTCCCATCACTGTTTTTGGTTTGATTGTTGTTTACTATTCCAGCAACAAATTCCTTCAGCAGAAAAGATTCCCCAAAGTGATTATGATGAAGGGAAGCATATTGATGTCGCGATGTCCACAGAAGCCTGTGCAGCGCTGGTGTTTTTGTCTGTACCTGCCCAAGTCTGTGCTCTCACTTCTTATAAAACCGAGACATATTTTATTTTTAGGTTTTCATATTGAAAGCCATATCTTTTCTCGTGATAGAAAGATTAGGAGGGAGTCTGTTGTGGTTAATAATTTATTAGAAGTTATCTGCACTAACAGAGAGAGCTATGATGAAATTAGTAAAATCATTTATGTCAGGCAGCAAAGATTATCTGCTGCATATCAGCTTACAAACCACTAAGGATTAACTACAAAGGCCTCCACACACTATGATATGCGATCTGTCCTGCAATGAAATGGTACTTTGCTGTGACACTATCTTTCACTCCAGAGACGACAGGCAGGCGCACACGATATGATAGGCAACTCTCCTTTGAATGTATCAGCTTGAAAAAAATCACAAGTATGATGTCATACAGCAAATTTCAAATTAGGACATATAAAGCTATTTGTTGATAACTGCAGAACAAATGAGGTGTGATCTGAAATGCTGTTAAATGCAAGAACAGTAATCCGTTGCGTATCCACCCGTCACATATCCGTCCTAACCGTTTATCGGCCATGATTAAGTTCCTTAGTTTATTATTGAGCAGAGATTAGTTCAGATACTGTAGTTCCTACCAATGTTTCCGTACACTGTGTTGCATGTACTCCGTGCGCTGCCACTGCTGGTAGTGTCACGTGAGCTATCCAGTGTGTTGATATGTAAATAAATCCTGTTTGCCTGCGGGGTGTATCAACTTTAACCTCCGTCTCGATCTCCTGCCTGTCACTCAGCAGCTAATAAACATGCATAATATATAATAGCTGTTCAGAATACTTTTCAGTAAAAGATAAACAAATCATAAACACCAGCTATATCCAGTTCCCTGGAAATGGCCTGCCAGACTTCCCTCATTGCTCTGTCTTTATTATTTTTGTGTCCTTTATTGTATAGTGCCGGGTATTCTGATACTGCAAGAATTATCTTTTCTTCTGCCAATGTGTAAGGTGAATCCTACTTTTTTCCGCATCACTTCAGTATCATATCAAAAATACACATTTTATTATATTTTGTTGTGGTGCGGTGTCGTTCGACACAAATCGCCTGTCGCATCGCATCCTGTGTGTCAAGGCCTTACAACATAATTGTACCTTTGTTCTGAAAACTACTCACAGATGGTTAGGGATAAATTGATTGTGTTCAGTGTAATTTTTTAATTTGTGAACTAAGTACACAGCAAGGAGTATTAATCCTTTCAACACTGATGACAACCAAAAAAATTGATTTTACTGGTCACACAAAGGTGGTGTACACTAAAAAGCTTATATCACCTTAAGCAAGGACATTATCTTGCTTAATGTCCTTACATGCCAGATCAACCAGGAGGCACTACCGTTACATAACATCTGCATAGATTTCACATCAAGAACCTTTTCTGACATGCCTACTGAAATTATACACTTGGAGAACTACAAAAATTCAAAGCAGCAATAAAAAAAAAGCTTTTTTAAATCTAATTTGCTGGCACTATCACACCTACAGTATGTACAGTCAACCACAGCAAAGACAAAGCCTTATTTTAACTAATATACAACAATCTATGCTCAAATGCTAGCCTTCCACATTATGGACCCTATGCACAAAGCTTAAACTCATGGGTTATTCACAGTAGTTTTTAAGATGTACTTGGTGTAATAAAACAAAACTAGCTATTAAAAAAAAAAAAAAAAAAAAACAAACAAACAAAAAAAACACAAGTAAAGCTTTATAAAAAAATCAGGGCCCTATGTTAATAAAATTCAGCATTTTCCAAAAACAAGGCAACTTACGACAACGAACATAACGACAACACTGCAGCTCCTCCCCTATGGCTAGGCTTTAAAGTTTGAACTACTTTCTACACAGTACAGACCACCAATAAAGAAGCGCCTACCTGGAGCTTTCTCTTCTTGCACTGGGATCTTCCAAACCAGAGGCAGAAGCGACAGCAGCAAAGTGAGCAGCTCTTCCCTGCAGGTCAGCTCCTGTTTGAGAACAGAGGGGATATCTTCAGTTTCCTATTGGCAGAAATTAATGACTCTTTAAATAAAAATATGGGTAGAACAGGGTCCACAGACAAAAGGGAGCTACTGAGCTGCAACTACCACCGTGTTTTTTGAGAAAGCAGCACACTGATTATATTTTTTTGTAGCCTACCAAATATTGTACTGGATGTAAAGCTGCGAAAGAGTGACTTACATCAAAAGCCAGTCCAGACTTCCAATAGCCAATCGGCGTTCTCTGCAGGTTATTTTACGCCTCTGTGTAACTGTTTCCATAAATACTGTCTCTGAACCTTTCATGTTGAAAGAATTCCTCACTATGGGGAGAGCGCAGCCCCATAGTGTGAATTAAAAGTAAATAAGGTGCATGCGTACCACGCTGTGGCCAGCTGAAGACAAAACAGCATGACACACTTCCACCTGGCATCTTCAGAATGGCTTTGACTACAGTGCAGCTTTTAGGACCGGAGCATAAGCAGCCAGTATTGAACATCAGGACCTGGGGGCTGTAGCATCAGTTTAATACTGTAAGGCCTTCCCTCCTCTGGCAAATGCCATTGCTCAGGAACAGGAGAACAGTGTTATGCTTTGCTACTCTCACGATAATGCCATGAGCAGCTAGATGCTGAATTTGAATGCAAATTATAAATCACATTTGAATATACAGGCTCCAAAGTTAACGAATTAGATCAGAAAAATGAGAATAAAACCTTCTTTATGACTCTTCCACACAGAACATGATAAATCATAGTGCTTCCAGTGGTGTTCTTGCACTAGAAACATGGGAAATTCAGAAATAATTTCAGGTTTGACTGGCAAAACATGACTGGGTTATGTGAGCAGAAAAAAAGTTTACCAAACACCCTCCCAGTCACCACCAGAGTCTCTTTCATTTCACTAAGAAACAGCCATTACTGTTTAAGATTTCAGTGTTGTGCTTTTGAGTGCCTGTCTCAATTCTCATTTCTGTTATCACTTTCCACAAAAATGAAGTATTAACGTCAAAGGAGATGGTTATCAGTGCTGACAAAAACTCATGATGTTATGATACCATGATACTACAGTATTTGTCTCTTCAGGGTTACTAGGAAATGTTCTTACATCTACAAGCCATTCAAGACAATACATGCGTTTTCAAGAAAATGTAATGTACTGTAGTAGATACATGCTGGGGTTCAATTGTTAGTATTCAATTCACAAATTGTTTCACTTGTACTGAATAAAAGAATATTCAAAACGACCAATTCTTGTATTATTCAACATTCTGGTGCAGTGGTTCTCTAACTTGTATAAAGGTCCTACACAAATGAAAAAAAACAGTCTAAAGCCATCAAAAGAGGAATATAAAAGTGCATTTGTCAAAAAGACAGCCGGAGTGGGGGGCGTCAGACCAGAAACAGGAACCAGGAAATAAACGACAGAGAGGTGGAGTTTGGTGGAGCTGAGCGAGTGGTCTCGCTCAGCATTTAATAAATGATTACAGTCAGAAAATAAAAGGTTTGTAACAAAAACAGCACACGGCACGTGAGGCCAAAATAAATAGACAAACAAAACGAGTAGAGACTAACAAAACATGGTCGACGAACGCTACACAAAACAAGTACGGTGCTGGTGCTTCCAGCACTCGTAGCAATTGATATTTATAAGTACGCTTCTCCTCTCTCTCCCCCGTTCTCCACTCCCGAACACACAACCCCAAGAGAGTGAAAATATGCAGCTTTTATGCAGCTGTACCGAGACTCGATGGCTAATTAATCATTCAGTTGGAGTCGCGGTACAACTGCACGTGAATTAATAAAGTGCAATTCGCCCTGCTCACATATTATTACATTTTACTTGCACGTGAAGTGCTGTGCAATCTTCATGCCTAAGTACAAATATACATTTTAAACACTCATGTTACACATACCTGTTTATATCCTGCGTACCAATGAATACACACCAACATTAACAACAGAAAATACACACAGGGGCGGAAACTTTGCCACAGCATTACAGAGACTTTTATAGCATAGATTTACAAGTAAAAATAATATGCACAGAACAAAACATTAGATAGCTGAACAGAATTAACTTGCACTTATTATCCGGAGTCTGAGGTCTATCCCTCTCCTGGAGTTACTGAAGGCAAGACAAACGGGCCCTCTTCGTCCTGACACACAGACTTCAGCTGCCGTTCAGGGTATTACACATAATACTCTAAGTGTTTTCCCCTTGCACCCTACTTTCAAATCAAACTAGTAACTGCCACCGTATATACCTACAGCAAAAGCCTACCTACACATTAACCCATTAATTTCAAAGTAGGCGCTTTGAATGACAGTCATTTAAACAAATGTCATTCTAGTGCTGTTTCAGTCAATGAGAACTGTCAGAACAGAATGAAATGACTGACAGTGAAACTACAGTAGTCACTGAGTTGACTGACAGCGACCCCTAGCCATTCAGAGCAGAAGGGAGACGGGACAGATAGCAATTATTAAAACTACAGTGACCGGATATGATTTCGAAATTACAATTGTTAAGAAAAAAATAAAACAGTGATTTACCGACGTTTATCCAATATAAATTTATTTCAGTCGAACTCAGATTTTTTGGGAATTTGACATTTAATGAGCTTTACAGATTAAAACAGAAAAGTAGCAAGTCTAAATATATGTGATACAGTAATTGGACCTTTTTTAATTCCCTAGTCGTCACTGGATACGATAATCTTCTGTTTTCATGCTGAAATACAGACATTTATTTATTTTTTTTAAATAAATCGCACAAGAGAAAAATGTATTCTTTTCAAACAAAAATATCACTGCCTTGCAAAATAAAATTATGGCTATTTCATAAAAATGCTTTTAGCTTAAAATACATTAGAGTCTTGCAAACATTAAAAGAAAACCTGACTTTACAGCATATGATAACACTTGAAGGTTTATATTAAATGAATAAAGTAACTACAGCACATCCTCTTGTGACTTCCACACAGTATACAAACTGTATAATACAAAATTCACGATCTGGGTCATTGCCTCCAAGGCCTCTATCAGCCCTGGACATCCTCTTGTGATCCCCTTCATCTGGGGGCTTCAATTGGACAAAATCCAGGAGGATATCCAGGTGGTTGGTCTCCCCTCCGTTTTTAGCAACAGGGGGTTCTGGGGTCCCTCAGCCAGCCTTCATACCTCTCCATCCCTCTGTGGAGAGATGGCCTATCCTTTCCCCTCTGAACAGGACTTTCTCTTCTGTAATGCCTCACCACAGTGAAGTGCAGGTACCACAAACTTTCCTCCATGTTCTTTCACAAAAAAAAAGTGACCTGGAGTAGCTGTTCTGGCCTGAGTCCTGGAGGCACTGGAGGTATCCGCAGGACACCACGTGTGCCAGGGTAGCAGAGTGGTGATGACGTCCTCAGACCAGATACAGAAGCTGACAGATACAACACAGCTAGGTACTCGGGTGAAAAAAACGCATTATAGCGCCGTTTTTATTAAGTAAAAATAAATTAAATATTTAAACAAAAAACACTGCTCACAGACCAAAAATAAAAGTTTAAAACAAAACAAATCTTGTCCACTGACACCAAAAAGCAAATAAACAAGCTTCCAGCACTCGTAGCAATTATCTTTTACTTCTTACTTTTGTTTCGTTATTGATTTATTTTTCGTGCTCTCTCTAATACTAAGACCATATTTTTTTTAAATCAACAACATACATTCAAATTATTAATAACAAAACATACTCGTTTTAAATAAACATGACACCATACATTTTTAAATCGTAATACACCTGTACAAATCTGTAGTGCACTACTGAGTATATTTCTTAGCAATGGGTTTATAGTTAAGTGATAGAGCCCGTCAATAATGCAAATCTGTAGTGCACTACTGAGTATATTTCTTAGCAATGGGTTTATAGTTAAGTGATAGAGCCCGTCAATGCAGGCTCTACCGTGTGGTAGATGACCGCGGCTGGAGTTATGCGTCTCGAGCCGAAGGCGAGGGCACGAACGAAAGACAAGGTCATCTACCACACGGTAGATCCCACATCGAGAGGGCTCTCTCGCTATTAAAAAAATGATTTTTTTCTTTATTTTCTCTTTAAAGAAAACTTTAAAACCTATATTTACCTTGAACCTCTGATATTTCGGCAGTTAACATTCCGCTGAGGAAAATAGTCCCTAACATTAACTAGAATAGAAAAACAAACACACACAGAGAAAATACTATTATTATTAAATTATTATTACATATTTATTTATTAGGGTCTTATTCCTTCTTATTATAATTTATCTGGACATATACAATTATTTAGTATTGAGTCGGACTCTAAACTTGTTGTTGGAGGCGGGGCATCATTCAAGCAGGCAGGGAGTGGATTGGCTGGTGCGAAAAGAACTGAAACCGGGTTGGCAGGTTGACTGGCTGGTTTTGAGGGAGGATGTTGTTTGGATACAGCCGATGACAGAAGTGTGGACCAATCTTGTCTTCCCTGTTGATTTGCTGTCCAGTAACTGCGAATTGAGCCTTCAATACTGTGTATTGTTAGACATGCTTTTGCTTGCCTCTAGCCCAACGTCAAAAAGAATGTTTGAGTAGCTTTTTATGTTATCAGATTAGTTGTAGATTAGAATGTTAAGAGAAAGGCCGGTATGTATGCGCGGATTGATTTAAAATTTAATTCACAGTTAAGCACTTCAACGTTCCAGTGGGCATCTATGCAAAATAGAAGCCCGCTAGATCTGGAAGCTGATTGGCTGTTTGCGCTCAATCATTTTCTATTAAACAGAAATCTTTTCAATGATGAAACGGGAGTTACTAGGAATAAAATAGCACAGTGTTTCCGAATTGCAATGCGTTGCTGTGACAGATAAAAAAAATAATAATTAAAAAAAAGTCTGCATCAAAGATAATACACAGTGACTACCATACGGTATACATTTATATACTGTACATAAACAAAGTTTGCATTGGATGCCGACAGTTTCTTCGGATACAAACAAAACGCTCCAACGCATTAATGTAAGTGCACAATGTAATGTCTGTGTTCTACTTGTATTCTATAAATGTCTAGTATTTTTTTATTTTTATTTTTAGTTATTTATTTCATTCTCATTTAGAAGTATTTAGTAAAATATGTAACTAAAGCATGTATGATTATATATTTTGTAAAATCGTGGTCTGAGTCAGACTAATAAAGCAATAAATGTCACTTCTCCGGTTGTTGCGTTTGGGAGACAGCTCAAACCATATGCATATTTTAAAGATGGGATGATTATAAAGCTTACAAAAGACTAAGATGTGGATAAAATGGGAAACAAAACAGCCATGATTTTCCCAATAAGATTTTTACTTTTCAGATGTTTCAATGGAAATCACAAACAACTTGAACAACTTCTCCGGTGAAGCATATGAAACCACGTCAATAATTTATAGTGCTATTCTTGAAAACAAAATAAAAAAACACAGTGTTTATACATCTGATACTCAACATGCATTATTGGCTACGTGGCAACATTTTTAATAACCGAATAATGCACACTAAGTGCCTATTTGTAGATTGCAAAGACTGCACTATTGAGTTTACAGTGATTTAGGTGAAATGGAATAATTTAGAAATTAGTTTTTGTTACAGTCAGTGCTGTAACATGAATACTAATCCATTTTTTGTGGCCAAATGCCACTTGTAAATGCAAGCTCTTTCAGTTTCAAGTCAGGTCTATGTTTCCCTTTGCATTAGCATTCAGCCAATTTTGTGACGCAACCCAGAAATAAATAATTACCATGTATTGGATTTTTTAAATGTCGCTTGGAAGACCATTAATAACAAGAAAGTAAATGGTATGTTACTAGGAGCACCTTGGTCCGGTCCTGCCTGATTTTCTCCAGACACAGCAAGGCGAGCGGTGGGAAGGCTTATAACAGATGTTGCTACCTCCTGAGACACCACAGCGGCGTCCTTTGAGTCAGTGACTGAAGTTGTAGTCTCGCCCTGAAAGGGAAGGGGACTGGGCTTGAACTCCAGCGAGTTGGCGGTTTGACGCTAGTAAGCACCCAGATCTAAGCACCGAACATTCCTACAATTCAGCGAGAACAGTTCCTTGGAAGAAAACTGCTGCCTACATCTTTTCCATCTTTTCCGAGTTTGCCAATTGCCTGAAATGGCGACTCTTCTTCCTAGAAGGTACCAGATCGGTTCAGTACTGGTTGGGTGTATTTAACACCGGGTCAGTACTGGTTCAGACCAGTTCAGTGACTTTGTCACCATGTAGGACCTGGTCGATACCGGTTCGGTGGCTTTAGCTCCGGGTCAGTACCGGGACAGTAACCTAAGTCCTGGTTCAGTACCGGGTTGGTGACCTTTGTACTGGTTCTGCATGGATTCCCCGGTTCGCAGTCACTGCAGTGTGGCAACATACAGGGATGGCCACCTGTAAATTCCACTGGCAAAACCACTCAGTCAGTGCCCACACGAGACTGGGGGAAGTCTGCTTGTTAGAATGGACCAACAGCCTTCGCAATGGTGATGATAAAAAGATGTCACCAAAACAGCATCATGCAAGTATCCCGGTCCTGCATAGTGCTGCTCAGCCTGGCAGCTGCTCTTTCTGCATGTGTGCTGAGCACCACACTGCAGACAGGCCTGCGCGTATATCTGTATGAGAAAAAAAAAAAAAACCCAGAGAAAATACTCTCTCAAGAAAAAACAATATTTAAACAATTGCGTAAAACATATAAAATGTCTCGTATGGTGCTAATAGCAAAAATGAGAAAAAAAATAGCTGGAGCTATGGAGCCTGGGGGGAGAGCACAAAGTAGGTCGATGTATGTTGCCGGACCCTGGGAAGGCGCAACTCGAGCTGCTGGCTTCACGCAGGGTACAAGGCCACAGCGGGTGTAACAAGCAACAGGCTGTAGTGCACATAAATACACGTAATTAGTTCAAAACTATTACAGTCATTAGTTTAAATATCACATATAATTTGGTGTAGAAAACAAAGAATACGAAATATATACAGATATAAGCAGCAATGTACTTATCTGAACAATGCTCTCCAATCAGGTCAGTTTTGAAAAGAAAACTTGCGCTGAGATCTGTGAGCGCAGTCCTTTTGTGGCCTAGGAGGCGGTGCCACGATTGCATCACATGATCAAAGAGCTGCTTTGGTATACAATTTTCAGGATTCAGACTTTCGGAGGTAAATACCCATTCAGTAATGGTTACATTTCATACTTGAAAGGGAACGGAGCATTCCCTAAAACAAGTTTATCTATGTATTATGCATTTTTCTAAGGAAGGCTTTATCTAAATGATTTCCCCAATGTATTTACACTTTGCATGAGTATTTAGTAAAATAAGCTACTATAAGTATATACAAGTTACTTCGCGTAATGTTGATCATGACAACATACTTTCTCAGAGCTAGAACCTACAGTACATTCATTACACTAACACCTGTAATGTGTTTTTCATATTTTTGTGTGTGTGTTGTGTATAGTGTCAACACTAACAACAATGTTGTAAATCAAGTCATTCCATTTACTGAATTCATTTTAATAACTGTAAAAACTGGGACCAAGCTTCAGCTAAGGAAACGACTAACTGTAACATACACTGACACATTATCATCAGGGGGAACTTGGATCTCACTAGGCAGACATTCCTTTTTTTTTTTTTACAAAAAAGAGATAATCCACTTCAAACCTTACCCTCACCATACCAAACACACACACACAAAAAAACATAAAAAGACAACCTGGAACATTTAAATGTATGGAACTATGTGGCAGTGAAACACATGGACTAAACACAGACAATGTGCTGAACATCCTTATACCATAAAATATTATATCATATGTGTTTGTATAGCTTAAATACCCCTGTTTAAATTTAAGGATAACCCACTGGCAGATTTAGTTAAGCCTTTTAGTAAAACTATGGGTAACTATCACTGCATAAAAGATCTATTCAGTGAATAAAAATCACCCTCAGAAGAAGGTAGGTCGGTCACTGTTGGGATGTTTTCGTATTTTCATTCTACAGGGATGTGTTACCTGGTCGACGATGGAACCCAAGGTACTGAGAAGCAGGAAGCCCCGCCCCCGCACCAAGTACTCTCCCAGAGCCACCATGTGACTCTCCTCCTCTTCCTCCTCCCGGGCCTCAGCCCTCTGGGCCACCGCGTTGCACAGTTGGTGCACATCTGTCAGGAACTCTCGGGCCAAGGTGTTACTGGCGCTGCTCATGTCTGTGCTGGGGAGAAAGAGATGGTGAGAGAACAGAGCACTGGGTTAGAGCATCCGACCACAGGAACACTTACAAATATTCACTACAAAAGAGAATGTTGCACACAGTCGCCATTTACTGCACACTTCCAAAAAGCACCAAGGCATGTGGTGTAGGAATGTGAGGGTTAACGTCCTGGTGGAGACTACAGTAGCAGTGCACAAAACCAACACTTAATTAACAACAAACAAAACATTTAAAAAGATAGTGGTTTGAGTTTTGAAAGACTATTCTAACATGGAAAAACCAAGCTTGTGATAGCAATACAAACTCATAAAGAACAACCTGTACAGCTCCAATAGCTGTCAAACAAAATAACTTCTCCAATAAGCACCTTTTGACCGATAGAAATGTTTGGAAATAGCTTTTTTTTTTCCCCCTTGATGTTATTGCAACATTAAAATACAAGTTTATTCTTTCCCATCTTAAACCGTCTGCTTGAATGATCAGGATGCTAGTCAGCTTCTTACCACACATTGCTGTTTTACTTACAGTAATACACAAGCTTACTGAACTCAGTTTGCTATGTTACTGGTTTGATATGGTCACAGTAGCTTTTATCTGTCTTGCCCCAGACAGCGCTGTGTTGCACATTAGAAGGTGGCAAATAAGCTGTACAGGAATGAATTCCAGGAATAATTAAATTTAAAAATTGAATATATTGTATATACTTTTGAGTTAAAATGGCATACAATCATATTTAATCAACTGTTATAGGAAATATCAAGTTATATTGCTAACTACCGTAAAAACTGTTGTATAAATTGATTTTTTAGGCATTTTGCAGGACCCTTAAAAAGGGGGGAGCAGCTAACACACCAATGCAATGTATGCGAGGCCGCCCTTAACACTCTTGTTCCAAAACCAGGGTTTTGTGGAGCCACAACATTCAGCCGACAGAACCGCCTAAAAGTATGGGGAGTGGACCACACCTCTGAATCGCAATGACCCTGACAGATGCGCCTTGGAAAAAATCCCACAAAGTTGCCATGCCCCTGGTGGAATGGGCAGTGAGCTTTTCTGGAGGGGGCAAGTTGGCTCGCTCATAAGCAGTCTTAACTGTGTCTTTGATCCATTTTGACAGCCTCTGTTTAGACAGAGCTTTCCCATGGGTCCCTTTCCCATAACAGATGAAAAACTGTTCAGCCTCA
The DNA here is from genome assembly GCF_017654505.1 of Polyodon spathula. Lineage (NCBI taxonomy): Eukaryota > Metazoa > Chordata > Actinopteri > Acipenseriformes > Polyodontidae > Polyodon > Polyodon spathula. The sequence continues at coordinate 42,320,492 of NC_054539.1, read as the reverse complement.
AACTCTCTGTTCTGTCCACATAATACGTTAAAGCCTGCACCAGACAAAACATATGGAGATGTCGCTCCTTGTCAGACTGGAAGGAGGTGGATGAAAAGCCTCAAGCTCCACCGTCTAGTTAATGTGGAATGCCGAGATGGTTTTTGGGGAAAAAAAAGCAGGACTGGTTATGAAGTGTAAATTTTGCCCCGGCTTCTCCAAAAATTAAGCAGGCTTTTGCAATTGAAAATGCTTGCACCTCAACCACCTGCTTAGCGGATGTGATTGCAAGCAAAAAATCTGCTTTCATAGACAAATATTTCAGCTCAGCTGAATGAAAGGACTCAAATGGGGGGGCTTCATAAGTGCTGCAAGCACCATGTTAAGCCTCTAATGAAGGACAATGTCCTTCATAGGCGGCCAAAGCTGTAGAGCACCCTTTAAAAACTGCCCTACCAGGAAATGACCTCCTGAGGAGACTGGATCAATCTTTAATGGCTACCAAATAGACCTTTACTGGGAGAGTGGGATTTCCCCTCATCAAATAGGTCCTGTAAAAATTGCAGTTTTGCTGCCATGGGCCAGGTCATGGGGTCAAAACCCTTGGGCATGCACTATGTTTGAAAAACAGTCTCCTGGGCCAATAAGGGGCTACTAGTAGCACCCTGGCCAGGTCCTGCCTGATCTTTACCAGGCATACAGAAGCTGCCTCGGCCTCTGGTGCGCCAAGGCATCTATTGCTAGCAGATCCCTGGCTCCTGTTATGGAGAATCAGAGGGGACAATAATTTGATTCTTGGGAGTCAAACAGGTCCACCTGTGCTCTCCCGAACTTTTGCCAAATGAGGCTCACCTCCTCCGAGTGAAGCCTCCATTCTGAGTCACTGGGGACTCCCCTTGAAAAAGAGGTCCAGTGGTTTATATAGGCCACCATAGTAGCATTGTCTGTCCAGACAAGCACATTTCTCCCTTGCAGCTCCTGTAAAAAAAACTGCAAGACTAGAAACACTGCTTGCAGTTCCAAAATATTTATATGGAGACCCTGCCATAGGGGTTTTCCATATTCCTTGAGCTCCTCTGCCGTTCCACACGGTGCCCCAGCCGAGGCTGGACGCATGTGGCGATAACCTTCTTTCTGGTGACGCTGCCAAGCGCTAAGCCTAAGCACAGGTGAGCAGGCTGTGTCCACCAGGAAAGCGCCTGCAGACAGTGCTGAGACATTTTCAGCAGGCGACCGCAGTTCAATGCGGGCTGAAAAACCCTGCTGTTGAATCAGCCTTGGAGAGGGTGCATACACAGAAGACCCAAAGGATGGATCTGGGAAGCTGCTTCCATCAAGCTCAGAAGCCTCTGAAACATCACTACTGTGAATTTTTTTGTTGAGCTGAAAAAGCTTCAGACAAGTGGCTATTCTCTGCACTGTGTCTTCTGACAGAGTGGACGGCATGGGCCTGGAATCCAAACGCACTCCCAAATTAGTAGGCTGTCTGCAAGGGTGTGAGCTGGCTCTTTGAACGATTCACGAATAGGCCCAACCGACGAAGGTGGTCATGATGAGTTCTGTGTGAGCCAGTCATCGAAGTAATTGAGTACTCAGATGCCTGTCTCAATGGGGCCAGAATAGCTACCATGCACTTTGAAAAGACACAAGGAGCTAAAAGCACAATGCACGGTGCACATGGTACAGTGCAAATGGTACAATGCACAGTACAATGCAAACGGTATGGTACGGTACAGAGCACGGTACACTACCGTTTCAGTGACCTCACTCACTAAGAACGGTGGTAGATCAGTGACCTACAGTTACCGAAGAAGCAATATACAGGGATGCCCACCTGTATATCTTCTGGCTAGCCAAGACTGGAGGAGCCCACTGTCAGCCTGACCGCCTTCACAGTGGTATTGCAAGCAAGGACCAAAAGTGGCAGCAAGATACTGTGTGAAGAACTGCAAACAGTTACCACAAAAGTAAATATAGGGAAGCCCAACTATATAACGCTCTTGGCTAACCAGCAGCTTGAAAACTGGGGAAAGCCTACTGCTAGAGCCCTAACAGTCTTCACATTAATTCTGCAAGCACAGCTTAATGTGGCAACGAGAGGAAAAACTTCAAGCAGCTAGTCCTGAGCGTGTGTCTCGGTAATTTTAGTAATTTTGTGGGGGGAAAAAAAAAAAAAACAAAAACAGAAAATACAGAGAAAATAGTTTCTTTCACAATATTGTAGAAAAAACGTATTGTTATTTTAATAGAATTTTTATAATAAACATTTATTTTTTTATTTTTAAGCTGCACCGAGCTAGCACCTTAAGAGAGAAATACAGGAGCTGACTTAAGGTGTTCGATCCTGGTGAAGGGCCGGTGGAGCCCAAGGCTGCTAAGGGACTAACAAAAAACACAGCTGAGTGCACAAACGAGTAATTGGTAATTACTAAAAGCACGTAAATAATCGCAGTATGTGTAAAACACAAGCGAAAATCAGATAAAATCAGATATAAGTGATACTTACCTGTGCGTAGATCTCTCTCTCAGGTCAGTGAAAGGAAAAAATTAAGACAACGTTTGTGTCAGCAATCCTTTTATGCCCTAGGGGGTGACTGCGTCACAGGCACTGTGTGCAGATTTGATATATCTATTCAGGTTTTCATGGTTTTAAGGATAAAAACGCATTAGGTAATGGTTACATTTTGTATTTGATAGGGAATCACTGCCGACGTGACACTCTGTAAAGAGCAGTTGTGTACAAGCATTTAGCTCGCAGCCCCAGTGACACTCAATCTCAATGCATTCATCACCCAAGCGTCACGCTACTTTCACAGACCATTCCTGCAATGTCTACACGGCATTCACTCTATATTAACGCATGAATCCTGCGTGAATCAAGTTACAATCACACTGCATGTACTTTATACTGCTTCACTGTTAACATAATGGCTGTCCATCTCTATAAACTTCCCTATTCAGAATGAATCTGCCCCTGGGATCCGTAGCAAAAAGCTCTTGGTTAGAAAGCACAGTAAACTTATCAAGTCTTCCATTCATTGTAACTGCAATGCTATAACAATGCAGGTGTCTTTGACACTGGATAAAGTAGGACAGTCACACAAAAAACTGAAAACGCTACACAACAAGTTTGAAATTGTGCGTTGTTGAATTTGATGAAATGCATGGCAAATCGCAATGCTGAAAAAACAAGACTGGAGATGGAAAAAAGACAAACTTAAGTATGTCGAGAAAAAAAAAATGAGCCAAGAAAAGTCTGTCTTTCTGGCCTGATGCAGAAAACATTTTTATTTATTTTTTGCTTTTGTAATTGAGGCAAGCAGCACTGTGTAATACTTTTCTTTTAAATTTGAATTAATACAATGAATTTGTAAAAGCCAAAGCTACGTATGGTTTTGGAAGGAATGTTTAATAAAGCAAAGGAGGTACGCTCTTGAAGTGTTTGGGTATTTGATAAGCTAAAATAAAATAGGTTAATACAGATGTGATGTAGGATGTATAACTTGATTTTACACTCTGTTAATTATTACTTTTTAAATCCATTCAAGTGCCATTTGTCAGTGGTTTACACTGTTACTAATGGAATTTAAAGTTAAAGTGTTATATCTATATGTTTAGAATTTTTGAAAATCTGAATAGCTTCTAACTGTAAAATTAATGGAATAAAATGTTGCAAACAAGAGTTATTTAGAAACTAAACCTGTGTATTTTTCTTTATCAGTGTTGAGTATGTAAGGAAAAAAAATCAATTGTAAAAATAAAAAAAGTATTTTAAAACACAAAAAAATGGTTTTCTAAAAGTCTCAAAAAGGGGAGAGTGACTTTTACACACCAGTGTAACCTATACAAAATTTTTTACGGTAAATGTTCAGTAAAGCAGCAACATCACAGTTAATGCCAATACAGTTCAACAAGAGTGATTTAATATATTAAACCTTTCATAATAAACTTTGCAAAGGGACAACCATACTAAAAAATGTATAAAAACAAAAAACATGCCAGAGTTAAGAGCATCTGGCTAAAAGGGCTTTAACCAAAAATACTATTAATAAAAACACCCTTTTAGCCACTAAATGACTGTGACTAAATGTGAGACAGACATGGTTTACAGTACTGTAGCTACATTCTAAAATAACGCAGGCTACACTTGCTACCATTGCTCATTGCTTTATTGTGTCTTTCAGCTAGATATTAACCCTTTAAGCTAGAAGGGACATACGTGTCCCACAAATAGAAATTATGCTAACTTTCTTATTTTTGCAATATGGTGCACAAAACAGGGTTTAAAATTTGCCGACAGGTTGGATCTAGTCATCCAAACAGTCAGTTCCCTCATGACACTTGAGTCACTCTCAAATGTACTGAAGAAACTGTTTGACCAACCACACAATTCCTTGTGTACCATAAGGGGTTAACCCACAATTCAATATTCCAGATACACTGCACATGAAAATCAATTAAGTTTTTTTTTTTTTTTTTTTTTTTTTTTTTTTTTGTAGATATGAATTTGAGGCACTTCAGTCAAAAAATGGTTTTAAATTGTGGAGATGTTTTGTTTTCCAACGTCTTGATCGTTTTTAAATACCATAGTAAATAAGTATGTACTACTGTTTTTCTAAATATAATCTTTCAAAAAATTATAAAAATATATTTAAACAAAAATGTAATTCTGCAAATATAAGCCTGGCACAGTGCAGTAACAAATGTCCAGATGTCCTAGGAGCAACAAATGCCCCTTGGACTAAGAGGGTGTCACTCGAAATAGTGTAGGCGGGTGTAGTGGGTGTAAAACCCAAGGCACACCTAGCACACTCAAACTGAGAACCTGCCCTGGACAAATAACAATACCTCATTTTTCAGAACTAAAGCTTGTGGAGAAAAATAAATGTGTGTTTGTGTGTGAAAAAGATACCATTGCTTTAATTCATTTTATTTTATAATTAAGCTAAACCTTTTAAGCAAGCACATTAAACCTTAAAAAAATAAAATAAATAAATAAGAATATAATCTATTTGTTGTTGATTTTAAGTCGGTCATTTAAAAATGTACATTGAAACTAAGTTAAACAAAATACCATGTCATTTATACTTATCTGTAAATAAGAAATACTTTGTATTTGTTTTAGTTCTGCATAAAATGTGTCAAAGAGCAGAATATCAAGACTTAAACAAGACCTACTCTTGGTTCTATTATATTTTGGTTAGCCATGGCTACATTTGAAACAGGCTTAGATGCATAGTAGATAAACACGAACACATCACTAAAAATAACTGCATTATTTTAAGCACACTTCCGGTAACAAACATGCAGAAAAGACAAACCTTTTTTTTTTTTTTTTATAAGAATCATAATTGCATGGTGTCTTTTCACTGCTCTACACATTTCACAGTTTAACTGTGTGTTGTTCGTTGATCAATTTTTATTACATCTGCAGGGTTATTCTTTCCTTCTCTACTCACATCTACTTACTCAGCAGTAAAACATCATTAACATGCTGTATTCAAGCTGTTACAGCTCAGTATCCACAACCGAAATTTAAAAAAAGGAGACCGACATAATTGTTATACGAAACTGAAAACATTTTACAGGAAACATTATATTTGATGTCTATCTTCAAGACTGGCATATAATTTAACAACTTTCTTAAATATGTACAAATAAGACTTCGAAATGTTTATATAATCCTATTTTGTCCTGTTCTGCTTTAAAAATGTCTTCTTTGGACATGCAGAAATAAAAAAGCCTCACTTGTACCATGCTAGAAATCATAGCTTTGTCACTAGCTAGCCAAAACTATAGACCTTTTGGGCATATAGTAGTATACACATACTGTACTTGACATCATGCAGTATGCCAAAATTAATATACCCTAATACTGTACCATATACAATACTCTTCATGTACTAATGAGCCATCACAATGTTATGTCAAATATTTTCTATAACAAAACATATGAAGATAATAAATCAGAATTATGAGCACTCCCTACTATGTTTTGGTTAATCCATTAGTCCTCTGCAGCTGGGTCCTACAGTGCATCCAGGGCAATGCTTTGAAAGCTCTGACATGCTATGCAACTTAATGAAAAAAAGGTTTAGTTCCTAGCCACCTATGCAAAAAAAATAAATTCTGCTTCAACCAAACCTGGAACGAGCCAGCGGCTTACAGTGTGTTACCTACAGATTAGAGGAATGTTAGAGAAAGCAGAAGGAAACAGCAAGCGCCACCCTCTTCAAGTCAAAAACATCACTGTAGCAAAAGAGATGGTAAAAAGAAATAAGCCTGTCACACTCATGAACAGACAAACCTATAAAAAAAAAATGACTACCTACTGTGGATGATGCGTTTTCATTACCACAAGCAATAATTTTACTATCTGTCGTCTGCAGTTGTGCCACAAAGATCACTGTCCTTTAGTTCATTCATTCATTTGCTACTATCCTTGTGCTTTCAGATTATACAGCTCCTTTGGACAGAGACAGCGAGGGAGAGAGCGAGAGAGAGAGAGGGAGAGAGCGAGAGAGAGAGAGACTTAAAGCACAGATCACTTTAAATGTTCGGTTTCAGGGCACAAATTTCATTAAATCGGAATTCAAAATGGAAGCTTTCTAGGTTTGGTGATGATCAGTGCATCACATGGAATCATGTGATGTTACATGGGTTCAGCTTACAAGAGTAATATAGGACAATCCGCTACTGTATTTGAGGAGTAAAACAGTAGTACTAACAATGTGATTTTTTTTCTTCTTAATCCTTGTCTAATTCCAGTTGCTTGTTCATATTTTAAATCAGCCAAGCAAATGCAGGCAAAATCATGCACAAAAATACTTATAAACTAAGTAGGAAAGCAGTACCTAGATGATAAAGTTTGCCACCCATATAGTTACCAGCAAAGAAAGGTTTTATTTAACTTAAAATAAATAAATAAATAAAGACGGTGGGGTTATGAGGCGTGAAAAAATGACCTGCAGTATAATAATACCATGCTGCTGATGCTTTGTAGCTTTTTATAAGAACATAATAATAAACCTAATTCAGTTAACTGCAGTAACAGAACGAAAACATTTGATACACTGATAGTCTGGGGCAGTATTTAATTACAACAGGTCAGTCAAAAGCACTGTGCATAATTTAGGAAGGCGCCCTAACATTTGCACAGTGAGTATCACACCAGCTACCTGTAAATGTTTGGCTATCACATTGCCCATATAGATCCTCATCAAGTTTTCACACAGGTCAAATTGTTCCACCACCTGATAAACCAACTGTATTGCCAGCCGGGCAAATTTACTGTACTTTGCATTAGCTAGGCCACACAAGTATGAATGTATTACAATTTCTGAAATATGTAAAAAAAATATATATATGTTTTTAACAATATCTGGCATTTCATCTGGAAATGAAGCAAAGACTCAATCCACAAGTGACTTCTTTATTATTAGATAATCATTCAGTTACACTGTTATGGCTCTTCACTGCTTCATGAATTTAGGAGAGGAGAAAAGCCACACAAAACTATGACTGGGCTACACAATTCAGATTTTACTTTGCAGTAATTGTTACGTCCCAGTGGAAGCTCCCTGTAAGGTTCCTGTTCAAATATGAAAACTTGGGCTGCTGCTGGTTCAGTCTACAATTCAGTGTTCAACATTAATTATGGCCCGAAAGCCCGGGACAGGCAGACATTGCAGTTTGGCTGGTAGTAATGAAAAACACAGGCCCATTAACATTATATAGATAGATAGATAGATAGATAGATAGATAGATAGATAGATAGATAGATAGATAGATAGATAGATAGATAGATAGATAGATAGATAGATAGATAGATAGATAGATAGATAGATAGATAGATAGATAGATAGATAGATAGATAGATAGATAGATAGATAGATAGATAGATAGATAGAGAGAGAGAGAGAGAGAGAGAGAGAGAGTACAGTGCACATGGCTTCTGTTTCATAACTCAGGAAAATGGGCCAGTGTGCCAAAAAAGCTGAAAAAACAAATTTACAACCCCCCCCACACACTGCGTAAGTGACGATAGTGTTAGAAAAGGAAATATGGACTATTTATAAAACTAGACAAATATTGCTCATGCCTCAGGATGTTAAATCAAAACGAAAAGTGTCAGTAACTTTACATTATGGTAGTAGTACATTAGGAGTAGTAGTAATTAATATGTATATATCTATATCATATATATATATATAGATATATATATATATTATATTCTATTATATATATATATATATATATATATATATATATATATATATATATATATATATATATATATATATATATATATACACATATATATACACACACACATATATATATATATATATATATATATATATATATATATATATATATATATATATATATATATATATATATATATATATATATATATATATATATATATATAGTGAGCCAGCTCACAAGTTTACCACCAGGAGTCATTCATGGCAGGCTTGGTATGAGCCCACAGAGGTTGCCAGTAACGATCAGATGGACCTGTGGGCAGCATACATGCCTGCCATGACGTAAAGGAGTTAACGGACCGACAGGCTGCAGGTGTGGTTAGGTAGGCAATTAGGGTTTGACTATTGTTAGACTATCATTGGCCTTAATTGGCCCACACCTGTAGCTTGTAACAGCCAAATGCCTGGCTGGTAAAAGGGAGCATGTGCCGCCAGTCTGGTGGGTTGTTTGTTTTGTTTGCCTGCCTGAGAACTTCTGAGGATTATCTACAATAAGACAGGAATGGGATAAATGGAATCAGTGTCGGATAACGTTGTGGTCCTTTGCATCTGCAATTCCCTGTTCTCTACAGGGGCTACGAGGAACGGCCTGTCCGCTGCTAGGATTCGCAAAGGGAATGTACTGCAGAATAAGGGTAGGAGAAGGGTTTCCTAAAGAAGAAACCAAGCAAGCTAGGAAAAACCCAAAACCCAGGTGGAATTACCTATTCACCAACTGGATGTGGTTATTGGTCGAGTTGGTTTACAACAGCATTTTTGTCTTGGTGGTTTTGTTTTTGTTTGAAATCTTGTTTGAACTGTTTACATTCTTTTGGACACTGCAATATAAGAGCAAGCCGTATAGAACACTGGAATAAAGACTTGCTTTGTTTTGGAACCTACTGTCTGTTTTCTTCGTGTGCACCTACCCGCTCACTATATATATATATATATATATATATATATATATATATATATATATATATATATATATATATATATATATATATAGACACACAAACTCGCTTAAAGCAACTGCTTTAATACAGATATTTCTTGCCTGCTATTGGGAAACTGCTCATTCCTTACAGACCGTTCAGTAACTGCTAACATGTTACGAGGCGCCACAAGAGAGCGCTCTGCTTAATGAACACACCCCTGGTGTTTGTCTGCTGTGACTACAGCGAAAAAAGATGCACCGATAGATAACCTGCATGGAAGCTGAACAACTGCTCGAATTGTCAGACTTTTTGATTTGGGATACTATGGGCCTCATGCACTAAATGATGGTAAATTATCTGAAATACTGCATGGTAAGAAACCCATACTGCACGCAAAAAGGAAGGCGTTACTGCTCTATTCACTATATGCACAAATAAGGCGAGTTAAATGATTCATTTGCCAGTCATCATAGCACGAAAAATGTTGCACGCGCTACACACCCTTTATTTTAGTATATGGGCACTCCAAAGGACAGGTAGTCCAAATGACAGCGACCAAGGGGGCACTAGCCGGCACCAGCCACATCATCAGTGGGTCTCCGTAGCATAAGGGGAGGCGGCCCGGGAATGTCTTGCTTTGAGACGGTCAAAGCGAAGAAACAGAAAATTAACAGAAAACAAATATTTGTTTGTTGACCTTTATCCCTCTCTGGTTTATTTTGAAGGTACTCTGGTACCGAAACATTGGCTAAATATAAATGTGTTTCTTTTAAAGAGATTGCAAGTGTGCGGTTTACTTCTTTTTGCGTCAAGTAATACAAAAGTATTTATTTACTGATTCATACTGTGTCTGGTAGCTAACTCCGTCTATAAGAACACTTTGTATGCTTCCTGAGGGGTATTCTCTTAACGGGAGAGTATTGTAATAAAGTATTGGAGAAAGAAACTCACTTCTAGACAGATGTTTGTGAAACCAATCCAGGTAATGTTTATTCTTGTGTCTCCTCGGTATACAGTAACTTGATTATGGCTTTCCTAACAAAAAGGAATATTAACTATTATAAAATATGTTGGGAGATATCTGTGTCCTGATTGGTTGATAGGCATTTCAAGCCACTGAATTATTACAGTACAACCAACATGTAAAAACATGTCCTAGCAAGACTTTTTACAAACAGATATTGTGGCGAGCGTTTAAGAAAGTTTAAAAAAATTAATTGGCTGCCATTTTTTCCCTAATAAAAACAAAATAATAATAATACGTCAGACTTCCTCCATGTAAATTTTAACTTGTTTGGTGACTCCAATGTCCACAATATAAAAAAAAAAAAAAAAAAAAAAAAACAACAACGTGAGTACTACAAAACACCTCTCTCTCTCGGTACTGCTGAAATTAATATAATTGAAGCCAATTGTACACACGACAACAAAAAGACAAGTCACAACATCACCCTACTGTACCCCAAACAGACTTAAACAAACTGAAGTTTGGGGTACAGCAGGGTGATGTTGTGATGTATCTTCTTAAACTACCTTATAAAATCTCCCAAACCATTTTATAAGGTAGTTTAAGAAGCTATTGGGCAACAGCTGAGAAAGAAAGGAAGTCCTGGTGTTACATCCTCTCTGCAGTACCGTCATCAACTCGTAAACATAAGGCAGAAACAAACTCCCCTACTCACCAAACAGTGCCACCTACTGCATAATCTGCCCAACTGTGTATCCAGCCATTTAACTGAGAAAACTGTACATTCCTTGGTACAGTCAACTTCATGAGACAAATACTGAAAACATTCTGATCATTTATTTAATTTATTTGAATTTATTTAACTTATTATTAAAAAAAATTGTTTTCTATTAAATTCATTGGGACTATTACATTTATTGGACCTTTCTTCCTAGTGTAGTAATATATTTAGGAAAAATAAATATAAAATATATTCATTGTTAAATAAAGATGTTTCTATCTTTATTTCTAAAAACTAGCAACCCATTTTATAACCACAATAAGACACTCCAGGGTGTTAGTTGTGCTAGAAGAACTGCACTTCCAGGGGCCTACGGCCTTGTGCCTTACTACGGCCCTAGGCGTGCGGTTATTCTAGCACAACCAACGCCCTGGAGTGTCTTATTGCTAACATAGTCTTGCAAGTTTGAAGCTGCCAAAAGTAATGCACTACAGGCTTGTACTACAACCAGAACTTCCCCATAACTCCTATTTTCTGTTAAATGTTGTGTGTTCGATGAGTGGTGAACGGGATTGGAGACGGAGGTAAAGAGTATAAAACTGTGGAAGGGTGGTGGGTAATTCACTGAAACAGGAGACAGACAGGTGAATTTGGCAACACAGCACAGGTGCCCAGTTTTATTTCGGGTTGCTATTTTTTCTTTTGTCCCACAGATGGCGCTGTGGGTCCGTGGTCTGATTGACCAACGATGGTAAACAGAACCACAGGCATACCAAGCGATGGTACACAATACCGGCACCCTTGCAGGTGCTTCGAAACAATAATTCAAAACAGAAGGCACAAAGAAACAGGGAAAATAAAACAGTAACAAAACTACAAAGAAAAGGTGCTGCACTTGACAGCTATATCCCAGTCCCCCCTACCCGTGCAACCCGGACCACCATCCTACACTGCCGGCTAACTAGCCTGCTCTTTTACAATACTCGCTGTGAGACTCTTTCATTTTCTCCTGGCTGATTCCCGGTCCTGGACCAGAGCTTCCGCACTCTCGGCACGTTTAACAGGGCAGACCTGAGGAAACACCAGAGCATTAACATATAGGGCTAACAATCTCCCCAACACCCGTCTCTCAGCCATTCAGAGCGGGGGAAAGTCCACACACCCACTTTCCCCCACCTCCCTGTGTCACTACCATGACTCACAGGCGGTTGCTGGACGACTGCCGCCCTCTTCCTGCAGCATCGTGAACACGCCAGCAGAGTCAGCACAGATCTCCCCTGCTACAAAATCTAACAATAACGTAAAGTAAAAGAAGCTCACCGCGTTTTGTTTGGTCCATTTTGTTTGTCTGTTTATTTTGGCAAATGTGCAGTGTCCTGTTTTTGTATTGTTACAACCGTTTATTTTCTGTCTGTTTGTTTATTTATTACATGCTGAGCGAAAGTATTAGCTCAGCTCCACCAAACTCCACCTCTCTTGTTGTTATATTTCCTGGCTCTGGTCTGACACCGCCCACTCCGGCCATCTTTGTGACTCTCCCCCATCGTCCCTGCAAGCACTGCAGCACATACAGTTACATCACTCTCTTAAAGCAGAGCAGCTCAATATAAAATCAGGACTATAACTACAGTAGTCTGCCGTGCATCTGCCCTAACCGTTTATCCGCAATGACCAAGCTCTTCAGCACAGTGTGTCTGTGAGAGAGTGAGAAAGCAAGTCGAAACCACCGACTGCCAGGTGAGTAGCAGAGAAGATTATAGATCCCAAGATTACAGATTATAGAAGAGATTGTAGATCCCACCAAAGTTTGCGTACATGGTGTTGTATGTACTCCGTGTGCTATCATTGCTGGTAGTGTCATGTGAGCTGTTCGTGTGTTGATATGTAAATAAATCTTGTTCACCTGCTGGGCATATCAACTTTAACGTATGCCTCGATCTCCTTCCTGTCACTCAGCAGCAAATGCATGCACTCACACGGCAGACATTATATTATTTTGAACAGAATTCTTAATTATGCCAGATATTGGTAAATATGTAACAATATTTGTAAGTTCTGTCTGCTGAACTGCAATGTACAAAACACGTTTAAACAAAAAGTAGGACCTACTTTATCCATTACTATTACATTGGATCAAATGAAAGCCTTTACTTGAGAGGAAATGACCAATGAAAACACAACTTGGGAACTTAAACGTAACACACCGTTAAACACACCGTTGCAGTTTAACATGAACACTCTACTGCTTCAGCATCGGTACCAAAACCGGCTTTTTTTGTTTGTAATTTCTAGTATTAGACTATAATGCCAAAACAACATCATGTTTAAAATCCTTTTTTTCAAGGAATATACTATTCATTTTGTCGACTTTTAATGTCACAAGATGTAGTAGAGCGGCATTACTGACAAATTGGTCATAAACTACCAGGAATGAAGCAATGAACACTTATTTACTTGCCTGTACAACCTGTAAAAGAAAACAAATGGGAAATAAATAAATAAATAAATAAATAATCATCCTGAAAAAAAAATAGGTAAGGAGAGTCTCTCCCAATATCCCACACTAGCTTCACATTCATTTTCTCCACCATTTCATTGTTTTTTTTCATCAGCAAATTAATTTTTACATCACTGCAATTGGCTGATTTATTGGTTGCAATAAAGTTTCCTGAAACCTGTTCCTTGCACGTCCCTTTCTACAAAAAAAAAAAAAAAAAAAAGTATCGCTTCCTACATTTTTTTACAACAGCAAGTGTCCCCTCGGCTTAAGACGATACGATAAACTTCTAGTACTGCCAAGAAAGGAAAGCAACAGTAAGCAAATGTTGCAAGTTGCAGTCTTTCGTGCACCATTTTTTATACTAAAGTAGAAAAGATTAAAAATTGATCAATTATTTTTTTAAATTGATCAAAGATTAAATTGATTAAATCATTATGTGATTAAACTGATGAAATCATTAAAACCAATTTAAAAGCCCTAAATGAACATATCTACTGTACCATTCAAATGTTGAAACTTTAAATTTGTGTTGAAATAATATATATTACTATATAATATTATATATTATATATATTATATATATATATATATATAATATATAATATATATATTATAATATAGTATATATATATATATATATTATATATTTTGTGGTAAAACACCATTTCTTCTGTATGTGAATTAAGGTGCAAAACATTTTTGATTGCTTTGGTATAGACTGAGAAAGCATGGCAAGAGCGTTTTTTGGAATGCTGTTTTGTAAATTGCTGAATACCGACTTACAGTAATTACCGTTGTATAGTATAGTTGCAGTACCATACTTTGACGTTTTTGACAAACTGTTGTACCTGAATTTGTTAATTCATAATGCCCTGATGTTAAAAAGCAACTACAATGTAGTAGAACGACTCCCTCAGAGATATTTTTACATATCGGACGGACCACTGGAACCAATTAGATCAGCTAAGACAGGTTGTACTGTAAATAAATGATGACTGAGATAACACACAATGTACAGTAGAGTGCTTCTCTACTCTCTTGATAAGGTCAATTGGATGGGGTTAGCAGGTTTATTTTACTCCTGGGGTTTAATGCGGTACTAATTATTTTACTAATTTTTTTCAGAAGATTCAAAATTTGATCATTTTTTTTTAATTTTGAAAGAATATTAAAAACACACAACCCATGCTCATCCCAGCACTAGTTATAGTTATATACATAAAAATGAATTGTAGGAATTATGTTCTTGAAATCCGCAATTGTAAATTGGACAGGATAAGAACTACTGTAGAATAAGGTATCTTTTACGAACAAAAGCAAAAGCATCTCCGGGGGCATAGGGGCAAGTCATATCAGATGGAATGGTTTGAAAATATGAAGTAAAAAAAAAAAAGATATGTCGTCTCAAGAGGTTAAAACATTGTGGTGGTGAAATGACTAGTTTTTACTGGACTCCTGCTGTAATGTAACTTTATTAAGATAAATCACAGAGGACAGATGTGAACCAAATCTAAAGACACCGTCTAGAAGTGTCTGGTCTGCATCATCAGTATGACTACAGTTTAAAACAATGTGGCACTGAAATAGTTAATGTTCATTGGACACCACCTGTAATGGAACTTTACTGAGAGAATCAGTTTGCACAAACTGTACAGACACTATGTCAAATGTGTGTCATCTGTATCATTAACACAGCCAGCAGTAACAGCGTGGCAGTGCAAGGGTAATGGCAATGACATGCAAGCTCCCCTTGGTATCACCAAATTATATAATACATATTAAAAACATAACATGTTTTTTTAATGAATTAGTGCATGGCGCTTATTAACTTTGTAAGCCGATAATTCCAAACATTTTCTAACCTAAGGATTAGAAGAGGATGCCCCCAATTTCGATTCCCATTTTTCCTGCCGCAACACTAAACGTTTGAGGATAAACAAGATTTCCTGCCTAAACCGACTTCCTTTGCAGCAGGCATTAGGACCCAACCTGACCCAAAGGGCGTGCTATGCACAGCGGAACATGTGGTTCTTATAATTGCAGCTCTTGATAAAAGGATGGCAGGATGAAAGGCATTGCCTCAGGTCTCAAAACACACCCAAGGATGCACTTATAATGCACACCAGGCATAATGCAGAATTATAAGACAAATGGTGAATATAAGTGGAGTAATCCATTGTCAGATGCTCAGCACATTTAATTAAGTGAATTAATATCCCTTGTACAGAACTGTGACAGACAGCCAATTAATCCTAGCCAACAATCCCACTCCCGACCTGTGAGAGTGCGGTACAACAGAGACAGTGTGCCCCGTACTGGATGGTTTGGCAGTTCATTCCAGGGTTAGTTGAAAGCCATCCATCCAGGAAGGGGGCAGAGTCACAATGCCACAAATCATCGCCTTAATGCGGTATGCAATGTGTCAGTCATGGATTGGAGGATACACAACAACGAGCTATCGCAGGGGGCATGACTAAGGGTATTTCAGGGGATGTGATGATGTAATCTGTTCCTTTTGTATTGGTTACAAGCAAACGAACCGAAAAAGTATAACCATGAGTGCTCTATTTTGTTGTGTGTCTAATCTGTTTATTTATAATTATTAGACTGCTAAAACACCCGGGAGGCTGTCGTTGTCAAGCCAGCATTAACCCTGGATTACAACTACTGCACAAAAGTCACTAATCACTGTGTATTCACCACCAGCATGGGAGCACCGGGAAAAGGACTCTGAGCCGTGCCGGGACATTGCCTTTGGATGGACAGACCTGACATAAGGTATTGTGATACTGATAACCAGTTTAACTTGTTAAAGTTTAGTTAACACTCCTAGAAGGAGTTAAGCTTTTGTTTTGTGTTTTCATTAATAAATATGTATCCATCACACTGTTTATGAAAACTGGATCACAGATAGTTTTCATTTACACTACTAGAAAACAGTATATAAAGCACACCCCTAATTTGTCACAGTACTCAGCAGGTGATTTAAGATGAAGGCAATGAATTGTGCACAGTGGAGCAGATTTCAAAACTAACAGCAGCTGGAAATGTACTCAATCTAGAATCCAGGCTTTTCTTTAACTACATTTAACCAGCATGACAATTCAGGGCAAGGGCAGACAATCAATTTTAACAATAAGATGGTGCTCAGTATTTGAAGATATTTATGCTGGATAAAGCCAGTGAGATGGAACTACTAGTTTAAAGAGACGTGCATGGCAGAGGAACTGAAACCTGTCCATCAATAAAGATTTACAACAAATAAATAAATGTGCAAGTTGTTCTGTTTGGCAACTTTAGTAATACTGTGAACATTTTGTCTTTCAGAATTATTTTTACATGAAATTTGGTTTATATAAGTAGCTTTAAGAATCAAGTATGCAGGCCCTTGCTTTGGTGTCTCAAAACTTGCAGGCATTGTCTCAGCTCGGCACCAATGGACCGGTAAGCCCTGGTACTGACCAGGTCCAAACTGGAGATGAAGGTGAAATGGCTACAGACAGTATTGGAGGTGCAGCCAAAATGGAATGAATAAAACTACAAATCTTTTGGTTTTTGTGAAGAAAAACTAAATGGGGCATCACCAACGCTCAAGATAAGCTGCGCACTGGATGTTTTATGCATTGAAAAAATATGAAAATTACGGTAATTTCAATTTAATATGTAAAGAATACTCATAGCAATTTTGATGCACAGCTTCAGTTTGCATGTTATCAAGCTTCACGTACTTTCTTTGTTCCCAACGTCTCAATGGCCAGTTGTGAATTTACTGCACGCGGTAGCTACAGAATGTATCATAGAAATGTCAGGACAGCTAATTGTAGCCCGTCAGGGAATTGCCAGAAACAGATGACCAATAAGTCTGGTTTTCAATAAAAAGTGAAATAAATAAAATGTACGGTTGACTCGCTTGCAATGTGTGTTTGTCACTGTTAAGCGACTGTATTCTTGATCCTTAGAATTTCGCAGTTCCAACTTAGTTCCCCTCAACCTAACCTACCTATTTACTTATCCGTCAAACATATTTTGGAAGGTAAATCTATATAATACAGTATTCTGTGTTTGGAGAGAGTCTGGATGCTTTAAATTTCTATAGCAAGTCAATCAATAAGGAATACAATATTATATAGTTAATATTGTTTCTTTATTTGCACTAGTGTAGTATTAGTACAGTTTAAAAAATATATTTGTGGACATTTTTATTTTTAAGGAGCGTGTCTGTCGACTTGAAAAGGGAGAGCACAAAAGACTGAGAAAGGACGACATTCAACAAACAACTTGGCTCCCTGTGCACCAGCGACCCCTGTAGTCTGGCTGGGTGCCTGTGGGTTTTCCTGTTAGCTGCCCGGGAGCTGCGTTGTCCTCCTACGCTGTAGCTCCTGGGCGGCTGCATGGTGAATCCGCAGTGTGTAAAGACGCGGTTGGCTGACGGCACACACTTCGGAGGACAGCGTGTGCTCGTCTTCGCCGCTCCCGAGTCAGCGCAGGGGTGGTAGCGGTGAGCTGAGCCTAAATAATAAATTGGTCATTTTCAAAATTGAGAGAAAATAAAAAATAATTGGCAACGACTAAATAAAAAAAAATAATAATAATGGGTATGCATTTTACAGTGCTGATTTAACCCAGTTATTAAAATCAAGCGTGTTGGCTTTTAATAGGGAATTAATTTTACAAAATGGGAATAGCAGGTGTATTTCTCTTTTTTTTTTGTTTGTTAAATCAGTTTAAGCCAAGCAGGGCTTTCACCAACTGTTTCTGCTTCTGCTAAGGATTTTTTTCCCCCCTATCCTTTCAAGGACTGGATGACCTTATTAAATTCTGTCTAGCAACTCCTGGAAGGCACCAGCATTTCAAATGCACCAAGCAATGTTCTTTTGTAGTTTCATGTAAAAACATAAGGCAGTGAAGAGATCTGCACCTTTTTTCTAGACTTTCATCTCTTTCGGAGATGTGCTTTGTGCAATTCAACAACAGCAGCAAAGACAACTGGCAATGGAGTTATTTTAAGTCAGCAGTCTGATGATCATTAAAATGTACACCACTCTTCCACTGCAGTCCATCCCCTGCCTCCACTGCTAAAATGTAAATGTTTGATGTCCCATGAATTTTTCCATAGCTTTACTATATCATGTATAACTTTATACTGCAGCAGAATCATAGCAACAGTATAAAAGGAGAAATTAATGGAGAGTAGTTTATTCAATTGCTTAAAAAAAAAAAAAAAAAAAAAAAAAGGGCTTCTGTTACTAGCTGTGTTGTATGTACAGCTACGGTCAAAACATTTGCATCACCTAGAATTTTAGGATTGACTCATAATTTCTGAAAATAAACTATATTAACACAATTTACATATTTTTAACATCACATAATCAAAGAAACTACAAAATAATATTGTAAAAGTCTAGCAATAATAGTAGTACAGCATTTCCTGTTAGATTTCGAAATGTCACATTTTTGAATGTGTCATTTTTTCATTAAGAAAACTATACAGTGGTATGCAATTCAATATGTTAACGTAACATTTTTCAGCAGGCTTCATTCGACTATGAAGCAAAATTTGTTATTTATATCGGGTGATGCAAAACTTTTGGCAATCTATGTAGAGTGTTAATAAATAGTGCTAAAACCATGGACGCTAGCAATGAAGAAAACAATAGTTTCAAAGCTTTTTACTCCAGTGCCAAATTTGTATCACATTAGCTAGACTGTAAAACAATGCAAAGTTTAAAAACAGCTTCAATACTAATGAACGTAATGGCCTAAAAGTTGTTTCTACTTGGCTTTTTATAAAGCTTACTTCAGAATGTAAGACTGAAGTTATGAATGACACCAGTTACAAACTCAGCTGAAACAAGCAGTAGCATTAAAAACACTATACATATGCCTAGTTCCATCTGGATGCAAGGTTTTGAACCAGAGCAAAAAAGCTCTGAAAAATCAGCCTGCAAAATGTAGCAACCTTGAGGTGAATGATTACTATTCATTTTCTGTTTCAGGGAAGCAGGGTTATGACAATAAACAAATTCTGAAGGGTGCCAACGACCCTATTATGAAGTCCCAGGCAGCTCAAATGCAGCCGTTCAGGTGTCCGACACAGAGCTGCAGGCTCGATGGGTCCGGATACCATAAGGTCCCCCTTATGTACTGCCCGCCGAAAGAGGAGGTTCTCATGTGCCCAAAGCAAAAGCTTGCAGGCCATGCGATGGAGACTGGGCGACTGCTGTGTTGTCTCTAGGGACAAGCACATGTCCCCCTCGTACGTCCTGCATAAAAATGTTGCAAGACCAGGTGAAACTGCCCCCACCTCTAAGACGTTTATGTGGAGACCACCCCTACCATTCCACACAGGACCCCAACCCAGGCTGGACACGTCTGCCGTGGTGACGACCTCCCTTCTGGTGCCACCAAGAGAGTGCCTTTAGACAGTGATGAGACACTGTCAATAGGTGGTAGAGGTTCAACGCAGGCTGAAAAACCCTGCTATTGAAATAGGTGTGCAGAGGGCGCATGTGCAGGAGACCCAAAGGAGGGTCTGGGAAGCTGCTGCCATCAAGCCCAGAGGTTTCTGGAAAGTCACTATCGTGAGCACTCTACTGAGCTGAAAGAGCTCCAAATAGGCAGCTATTCTCTACACTCTGCTGCCCGACAAGGTGGAAAGCATGGACCTGGAGTCCAAGTACACTCCTAGATAGGAGGCTGTCTGACAAGGCAGGAGCTGGCTCTTCGCAATAAATGTGAAATATGTAGCAGAAAAAGTACTTATCTGAACCAGCTCTCCTGTCAGGTCAGTTCTTAAAAGGAAAAATGGCATTGAGGTCTGTGACCGCAGTGCTTTTGTGCCCTCAGGTGTGGGCCATGACTGCGTCACAGGCTCTACAAGCAGCTTTGATATATCTTACTTAGGTTGCAGGTCTTTTGAAGGTCAGTATCCAAACGCTAATGGTTACATTTCATACTTGAAAGGGAACCAGCTTTCTGCAAACCGATATGAAAAATAAAATTGAATCTAGCAAATCGGATAAGTATAACATAAGAGTAAGGCTAAATGATTAATATATTCACATTTGAAGAGTTTTTTATATTATGTTTTTGTTGAATTAGGTTTTAGTAACTTATTAGGTGGCACCTAGTGACTTTGTTTGAGGGACATTATAGATATTTTCCATAGCTTAAAAGTACCATTAATAGCAATAACAATAACATGCATCTAAGGTTTCACAGACCACGATTAACACTAATCTTGGACAACCTAATGTTAACTTAGGTAAGGTAGTCCAAGAGAAGTGTTAGTCAGGGTCCGTCAAACAACATCTCAGTATTTAATAGAGGTTGTAAAAATAAGTTTGCCTACCAGAATTTTAGAGCATCGCTGGCATTTTCTCCAAGATTCTCCAAGTGCCTGGAACAGTGAAACAGGCAGAGGAACCTCTCCAAGCAGTCAAGACTCACCTGTTTATGAAGATAATGTATTAAACAGTGATCTCTTAAGATTGGTTTCCCAGATCACAATTAGCACTAATCTTGGACTACCTTACTTAAGGTAACATTAGGTATGCCAAGATTCATGCTATTCAGTCTGTGAAACCTTAGGTTAATTGTGATGCTAGGACAAAACATCCAGTTACAGAACTGTACCTGCCAATGTGACCACTATTGGCAGGTACAGTAAGAATCAATAATGGCCAAGGCTATAGATGCCAAACAAGCAAACAAGGACCACTTATGACCATATATGATGCCTCATAACAGTTCCCCATTAAAATCATGTTTTTCCTACTTGACATGTTACTGTAATTTTTTGAGAATTTCACTAGTCATACAAAGCTGAATAGCTTTCTCCGCCAATCCAGTTCTGTGTAGGTACTATCCCACAGGTAAAGTAGATGCCCTCTAAAAGCAAACAGGACTTTAGAAATGTAAAACATTTCAAGCAGTCACCGTTTTGTAACAAACAGTCCAAAATTAAGGATGCACCGAATACCTACTTTTTGGGCAGGGTTTGGATTCAGCCGAATCCTAAGTATTCGCCCAGACACACATCCATTTTACTACATCCCATCAATGTGTGCGGTTCTTATTTAAATAAAAAACACGAATATGGTATTGAATTACTGCTGGTGCACGCACTAAACACACGCAGCTGCTGAATGCAAACATACCCCTGCAGGCAACAGCACATTCACATAACACTTTTCATGGAGTAAAGTTATGCAGTAAACCTGTAATATATAGTAACAGCAAACTGTTGTAGACTTTTGTGCTTTGTTGCTTTCTCTGTCAAACGTGTTCTAGAGATCATACCGAGATAAAAAAATAATAACAATAAATCGGTGCACAGAAAAATATTTTTTTTGTAACTTTACAACTGTCAGATGTGCAAGACGTTGTTGAATAATACGTTTTAGTAAACTAAATTACGTTATTGTAATGTGCCAATACAAGTTAAACCATTTGGGAGCTGTTATGTTTTATTAACATATTTCTAAAACTATTTTGTAGCTTGTTTGATATGTGTTACACACACGGTGCATTTAAATCAGCGTGGGTTTTATTTTGCAGGGAGATTCAGATCACTCATCATGGTAATTTTTTCCTCATAGCTCTCAGATAGGGTTGTCAACAGTCGGGTCAGGTTTTTCAACTCACCTCTCTAAACTGCAATGTAGTCGACATGTAATGTGAGTGTGAATTGCTTCAGCAGTTTAGTAAACACATTTAATTGTTTGGGGTGGTGATTCTATCCGGAGAGCCTCGTAACAATGATTAATAGTATTGCTTGATTTTTTTTTATTTTTTTTTTTTTTTATATTGTCATTGTTATAGATAGTAGTATTGTGGTAAAACACCATTGAAACATAACTTTGCATGTCAAAAGCACTAAGACCTAGGACAACCGTTGAGATGAGAGTCTAGTTCGCGTGTCCAACTTTGCGGTAATTTCTTTTATGGCAAATACCGTTTCTACGTCGAAGAAGAACATTTCCATTTGCCATTTGTTGGGCTAGCGGTAAATTGTGCAAGTTTCAAACTGAAATCTTATTCAGTGACATATTTCCATTCAGTAATAAAAATACTATTAACTAAAAGGCTCAAAACTATATATTGTCCGCACATCTTGCAAGTAGCTGCCAGTCAATTTTTTGCCAAAGCGTAACGACTACAAACATTTAGGATAAGGCAACAAAGCGAGGGTGTGCCAAAGTAACTTTGTGGAGGAATAAAAAAGTACTGCTGATTTTAGGCTGGCTGTTTTTTGTTCTTAAATGTATCTATAAAAATGTTTAGCTTTGTCAGTCTCCAGTCAAAAACCTTTTATTGTTTGTTATTTATGCAAGATCATATTCTCTACTTCTGGCCATCATAAAAAAGATTAACAAAAAACCCCTAAAAAAAACACATTACTGTGAAACAGTTGTGTTGAAAATGAAATGTACGAATTGAGTTTGCAAGCCGACACTTTTACAGAAGTGTAATGCCATCATCAATGTAAAATGTTGAACTTTATCAGGTATGTGTACTAAGACGGGCCGGTCGCAGCTGCATTTTTGTTGCTACACTTAAAGTGAACATTTTGTTGTATGTACTAGAGAGAAAATATATTAATGAAGACAGCTGCAAAATACTCATTTAAATATCTGTTGCATCTTCATAGTGAGATCTCTAGCATTATACATTGCTAGAGTCATGCGACATTGTTCAAATAATTAGTGGGAGCAGAGCTGTGGTTTGCTGCAGCAGAGGGAGCCCAAAGGATAACGTCTATGCAATCAAGGGTGCAAGAATCAAAATAACATTGTTTTTGTTAAATGTAAACGTCACCTGTACAACTCATCCAGTTCCGTCTTCATTTTACCTATTTCAATACTAAACGAAAGGGAGTTTAATCCTATCTGAATGTCTAGTGGGCACCCCCCTTTACCCACAAATAAAAAATGTGTTTCTATCAAAAAGCTTTTCATAATAATACAGGAGTGTAGTCCCTCGCTAAACTGTATGTTTGTCTGACATTAGGAGTGTGTTTTGGGTAGGCTACACATTACATTATGAAAAAATATATAAATATGTACAGTACGCCTATACAGTATATAGTAAACAGTACAGTAGTAAAATCAAATGAACACCTAGTGCACTTTTTTACTTTAGCTTGTAGGCTACCGGTATGGCAACACAAAATAAATGTCCTGCATTGCACACATTGGTGTAATGAGAATAAAAGATTATTACGCTTCCAGGCTATGGCTGGGAAGCCTATTGTTATTGCTGGGATTCTTCTTCCTCTTATTATTATTCTTTTTTTTCTTTCTGCCAGAGTTGCTTGAAAACTCACCAGATTCGGCAGGTTAGTAGATGCTTATGGGAAGATGGAAAATGCTAAATAACTTATGTCGGAAGTCAAATGGTTTGGCTGCCATATTGGATTGAAAATTTTTTTTTTGTTTACCTAAATGTAAAATTTCGTCTTTCGAAAACGACTTATTGCAGAGTGCTGAAAGCTGGTACAGTTGCTGAGGGATAGTCCAAGATTAACTGGTGTTCGCAAGAAGCTAATAGGTTATGTGGTATGGCGGTTATGCTGTATGACGTCAAAATCACACGGTACAGACACCATAATCACAAACTACAAAGACATTCTTCTCCTAAACTGCTAATCCAATTGAAATAAACCCAATAGCACAAATGGCCCTAGTGTGGTTGTCTTCAAAGGGTGTTAAAAGGAAGTTGCTACAATAAAAAACATAGCTGCCACGTTGGATGACATTAACATAAAAAACTGGCTTATAACTCTTTACAGAGTGCAGATAGGGCCATGGTTACTATGGAACACATATAGTAACCCATGTATACGCTATCAAAAAACGTCATTGCCCATGACCTTTGACCTGTCCTAAAAGTCAAACGTAAAACTGGCTTTTAACTCATATTAGTGTACATAGGGTCATGGTTACTATGTAAAAATGCCATTCTGCATTATTTGCTAAAGTGTTTGGTACTGGTACTGCATTCTGCACTATTTGCTAAAGTGTTTAGTACTGATACTTTGCACTATTTGCAAAAAATTTTGGTACTGGCACTGTTACTGGCATTCTGCACTATTTGCTAAAGTGTTTGGTACTGGTACCGTTACTGGTCCTGGAAGCTGTAAAGTTGCTGGTAACTCTAGTATTAAATTGAAACAAAATGATGTTAGCGGTTTTTAAATTATTATTATTACAGCCTAAGGTTGTGCCAATATTGTCATTTTCATACCGTGACTATAATATAAAAAATATTGCGATATTCAATAACTGTAATTTTTAAGGCCGCAATGCCACATATAGATTTGAGAACGTACCTCTCGACATAATTCCCATCACTAGCCCACCTAAAAGCATATGCAGTGTCAAAACCATGTGTCCCCCCCCAACCCCCCAAAACATTTTTTAATAAAACAAAACAAAACAAACGGCCAAGTCAAAATTGAAGAACATCAACAACGGAACGAAAATCAAATGAACATCAATGTTAAAAACAAGCCCATTTAATATCAGTTTTACCCAATTTAGCATGATTACAGCAAAGCAAATTGAGTAAATTAATTTGAAAAAAACAACAAAAAGAAAAAAACTTGAGAATCTGAATAACTTCTCTTTCATGTCAGACTTTTCATGTGTGGTTGACTTGGAATAAAAGCTCAGTTCAGGATTCTTGCATGTTGGATTAAGACTTGGTGCACTTTAAAACAATTCATGTCAGATTGCTTCAATTTGGGATTTTTGCTTTTTGTACTGTGTTTTAATTCTTTAACGAATTTGACAAAGGCAGAATACTGCATACATGAAACGAACAGGTACATATAATTCTACTTTTTTTTTTTTTTTTTAAATTCCCGGGGGATTTAGGGGACGCAGCTTGCATGTTTGCGTATGCCTAGCAGTGGACTTGCTTGACAACGTCTCAAGACTCACATCTTTTCACATTCATATTTTAGCAGAGTGAAGCATTAAGTTTAACTAATTTGACTGTCAATTTAAAAAAAATTAAATTATATATACACACACACACACAGAGTGCCTACAGAAAGTCTACACCCTCTTTCAACATGTTCACCTTTTGTTGCCTTATAGCCTGGAATTAAGATGCATTCAAATAGTGTTTTTATTTTCCATTTATCTACACATCCTACCCCACAACTTCCAAGTGAAAAAAATGTTCTAGAAATTTGTAGAAAATTAATTATAAAAAAAAAAAAAAAAAAAAAAGTGTCCACCTCCCTGGTAATAGCAATCCTAAATTAGCTCAGGTGTAACCAATCACCTTCAAAGTTAAGTGGCCTCTACCAGTGTTAAATTGTAGTGATTCACATGATTTCAGGATAAATTCAGCAGTTCCTGTAGGTTGCCTTTGCTGGGTAGTGCATTTTAAAGCAAAGACTTAACCATGAGCACCAAGGCGCTTTCAAAAGAACTCCAGGACAAAGTTGTTGAAAGGCACAGATCAGGGGAAGGATATAAAAAAATAACAAAGGCCTTGAATATCCCTTGGAGCACTATCAAAATGATTATTAAGAAGTGGAAGGTGTATGGCACCACCAAGTCCCTATCTAGATCAGGCCGTCCCTCCAAACTGGATCACCGAGCAAGGAGGAGACTGATCAGAGAGGCTACCAACAGGCCAATGGCAACTTTGCAAGAGCTATGGGCTTTTATGGCCAAGACTGGTCAAAGTATGCATGTGACAACAATATCCCAAGCACTCCACAAATCTGGCCTGTATGGTAGGGTGGCAAGAAGGAAGCCATTACTCAAGAAAGCCCACCTTGAATGCCATTTGAAGTATGCAAAAAAAAAAAAATGTTTTTGGTGATTAAGATTCTATAGTCATGTGGCAAAAAGTTTTGTGGTCTGACGAAACTAAAACAGAACTTTTTGGCCTAAATGCAAGCGTTATGTTTGACGTAAACCCAACACAGCGCTGCAACCCAAAGAACACCATCCCTACTGTGAATATTATGGGGATGTTTCTCATCGGCAGGGACTAGAGCACTTACCAGGATGGAAGGGAAAATGAATGGGGAAAAAAGTACAGAGAAGTCCTTGAGGAAAACCTGCTGCCCTCTGCAATAAAGCTGAAACTGGGACAGAAGTTCACCTTTCAGCATGACAATGACCCAAAGCACCCAGCCAAATCTACACTGGAGTGCCTAAGGAACAAACAGGTAAATGTCCTTAAGTGGCCCAGTCAGAGCCCCGGCCTAAATCCTATGAAAATTTGTGGCAAGACTTGAAGATTGCTGTCCTTTAACACTCCCCAAGGACAGAGCTTGAACAGTTTTGTAAAGAAGAATGGCAAATATTGCCACATCTAGGTGTGCAAAGTTGGTAGAGACCTATCCCAACACACTCACAGCTGTAATTGCTGCCAAAGGTGCTTCCACCAAGTATTTCTATTTCATGGAAAGAGCAAGTATTCCTAATGTTTTGTACACTCAGTGTGTGTGTGTGTGTGTGTGTGTGTATATATATATATATATATATATATATATATATATATATATATATATATATATATATATATATATATATATATATATATATATATATATACACACACACACACACACACACACACACACACACACACACACACACACACACACACACAACACACACAAACAGTACCAGTCAAAAGTTTAAGTACACTTGCTAGAAAATAGATTTTTTTTCATAATTGACAATGTTTTACGTCGTATATGTTTCTGTAAATACTTGAAAATGAAAACACATGTTACAATGTACAAAACAAAACATAAGGAATATCAAAGCAATGTTCAAGAAAATTGAAAATTGTCTCTAAATCTTGGATTCCTCAAAATAGCCAACCTTTGCCTTAACAGCCTCAAACATAAGGCATTCGGGTTAACAAGTTTCAGCAGGAAATCACCTGACATGTCTTCCCAGCTCTTCTGCAGCAATTCCCAGAGATGTAGGGCACTTGTGGGTAGCTTTGCTTTGACTCTTCTGTCCAGTTCATCCCATACAAGTTCTATAGGATTGAGATCTGGAGACTGGGCAGGCCAGGTCATTAGACTGAGTTGTCCTTCACTTTCCTTCTTCGCCAGATAGTTCTTGCACAACTTTGAGGTGTGTTTCGGGTCATTATCTTGCTGAAGAATGAAGGACTGCCCAACTAGCCATAATCCTGATGGAATGGCATGCCTCTGAAGTATGTTATGATAGCCATGCTGGTTGAGCTTGCCATGGACTTGGTAAAGATCACCAACTCTGTCTGCCTCCTCCATGCTTGACAGTGGGAACCACACATGCAGAACTCATGCGCTCACCCTCTCTGCGTCTTACAAATACTCGGCGGTTGGACCCAAATATTTCAAATTTTGACTCATTGGTCCATAAGACCGACTTCCACTCCTCAAACGTCCAGTTTCTATGTTTTTTGGCCCAGGCAAGTCTCTTCCTTTTATTCTGCACTCTAAACAATGGTTTCTTTGCAGCATTTCTTCCAGTTAGGCCAGCTTCACGCAATCTCCTCTGAACAGTTGATGTTGAATCATCTGTACTTCTAGTAGCATTTAGCTGAGCTTGTATTTCAGGGGCAGTGAATCAACGGTTTCGCAGACTTGTGACTCAAATGAACTTGTTCTCTGATTCTGAGGTCACCCTTGGCCTGCCTGACCTTGTTCGGTCGTCATGAGTGCCAGTTTCTTCAAATCGTTTGATAGTCTTGGCCACAGCAGTTACAGACACTTGCAAAGTTCTTGCGATTTGTCTTAAAGATTGACCTTAATTTCTTAAAGTAATTAGTCTTTTTTTTTTGCTTAACTGAGCGTATTTTGCCATTTTCTGCTCCATTACATTCAGGAATGACAAACTTGTGCCAATGCTACCTATATTTATAGTAATCATGGACCCTCACCTGTTAACAATAACTGGTGACAAAAGGTTAATTAGGAAACATGCTAGTTAACTCAGAGATCATCTAACAAAGACACTTTTATACTTAGGCCAGTGTTCTAACACCGTGTTATACACTTTTCAGACTTTTAACTGACTTGGGCTTCAGACTGAAATCCCCTTGCTTTGGGTGACCATTTAATTGAAATTGACAAGATTTACATTTTCATTTAAAAATGTAATTTTTGAATGCAATTCACTTATGATTAACAGCTTATATAAGTACTCGTATCATATAATTAAATATTACGTGTTTATAGACAAGTTTATACAGTTAAAAGCATAGAAAATCATGAAAAACCTGGTTTCAAGCAGGTGTACTCAAACTTTTGACTGGTACTGTGTGTAGTGTGTGTGTGTTTATATATATATATATATATATATATATATATATATATATATATATATATATATATATATATATATATATATATATATATATTATAGGGGAAAAAATATTTCGCCTCCAAAAAATTGCCACAACTGGTAATGCCCGAGAAAAGACGGACTGGAAAATACGGGCAACTTTTTGCAGCTGCTTGTTTTTGGTGTGAAATTTCTCGAAATTTCAATTTTGCCTACTTTTAAATTGACTTTCCACCACTTTAAAAATACAAAAACGTTAACTTACGTCGAAATATGTAGAGAAAAGATAAACTATTGGGACTAAAAGGTGGTGGAAAATCCTTTAAAAAGACATGCCTACAACTACATATTCATCCGAGGTTGAACCGCAAAGAAAAACTGCTGCCACAAAGCATTCCCTAAAAAGACACAAATAGCATTGCGCCTGTTTAGTACATTTCACCTAAGACTTCCAACTCGTTTGCAACTGGTTTGCGGCAGGTAGCTACACTTTAGTAAACCTACCTACCTATGCCTCTTACTTTATGACTGCTTTGTTCTCCAAAACCAATTAATTTAATTGTGAAATGTATTCAGTGATTAGCATATTTTTTCTTTGATATGTATATTTGTATTGAATATGAAATCAAGGATTGTCTAGCTAAATCCCACCCAACCCCCCCCCACCAAAAAAAAAAAAAAAAAAAGTTGGTTTCCTGCTCTGAAACTGGAACTATTTTGAATTAGGATTAGGTTATTGGAGCATTAGGATGTCTAAGTCAATGTTGAGCAATAACAAGACCTAATCTTGTGAGGGCCCCTCCCAGCCATCTTAAAGACACTACCAGGGCTGATCAGAATTACTGATTACATTGCCAGTGTGTGACTTCTGAGGGTTACTTAAATGATGTTTTTCGTGTTCCAAAATATATAAACACCACACTTCAAATCTATAAAGACACAAAATATATAAAAAGTTTAATAGAAATTTGTTCCAGGGCAATGCCAAAATGTCAATAAAATCATATACAATCGCACAACTTAGTGGGCCTGTAGCAGGACAGAGGAAAAGCCCTGCACATAATTAAAGGTATTGTTTGGTGATGGGGAAAACGTATTGTTTATGTTTAAGAACAGGTGACTGTGTTGGGATTTAAATGTATTTTGTGTTTAGTTCAAAACACGCCGTTTTATTTTTATTGGTCTGAATGTGTTCTTGCAGAGGCGGCGTTATCAGCTCGTCTCTGCCAGATAGCTTGTGTGAATGCATGGTCAGCAGTCCGATTACTGACTGTCGGCCATGTAAACAAAAATCTGTGCAGAATGTGACCATCTCCAGGCTGATTAACTGATTGTTAATCCGGACATGGTTACATGTATAAAAGCCTGTGGCTTTCTGCATTCTGGGTGGGTGTTCACAGTGGAACACGTGACAGACAGGAGTGGAAAAGAAATGAAAGTGAAATGAAAAGTAAAACTAAAAATAATTGCCATGTGTGCAGGAAGCACAGAGCTTGTTTAGTTTTTGTGTTTGTGATTTGTTTTTGTACAACCTTTTTTTTTTTTTTTTTTGCTCTGCGAGCAGTATTTTGTGTTTAAATATTTATTTTATTTTTGTGTTAATAAACACAGCATCTTGTGGGTGTGGTATCTGTTGCTGGCCTGAGATCACCGCCCTGGCTACTCTGTCACAGGGCCACATTCTGCTGATGGGCACCACTTGTGTTTGTGTGTTGCGAGTCAGAACTATTATTCTTTTCTAATTGTACAGTACTTGGTTCATCAAATAAATGTGAGGAAACAGCTGTGACGTTTCGTTCATCATTGCCTGCAGCAATAAGGAATTACTGTTTTTTAGTAAGGTAAACTCTTACGCTGCTGTATATTCATTTTACTCTTAAAAGGTATAATTGAAAGGTTTTACAAATTTGAAAAATAATAATATGGGGGAAAACAGAAATTCATTAATACAGTATAAATGTACTCTCTTTAAAGCAACTGTCAGCAGGGAAGCTTGCACAGGTGCTGAAGAACAGACTAAAAATCCAATTAGTGGCAATCTCTAGCCTTTAGTCTCACTTCGATGAAACAAAAAGCCCTCATGGGGTACTGAAACAAAGGTTTCTTGATGGTCTTCAGTAGCGAGGCTTGTTACAGAGCTCCACGGTATGACCACAATTTTGTTTTAGGTACATGTGTGTACCAATGCTTTCACAACCTCAAAAACCAATTAAAAATAAAAATGATCAGCTACAAATATAAATTCATCATGAAAAACAAAAACAAGGTTTTCTGGATAAATTCAACTTCACAAAATAAAGTTTAAGTTGAAAAAAATGGTTTGTTATATTTATTTCGTTGCTACAAAAGTATTAAACTCTATAAGTGTTTTGTAAATAAAAGAAAGAAAAAAAAAATGATGTAGGAGAATGTCCAAAAATCGTTGGGGCACAGGCTCCAAATCTTCTGGAAATTCCAAATTTTCCAAAACCAAAAAAAATTCAATTTCTAATGAACAAAAGACAAAAGTTGGGCTTTATATAACTATTCTGTAGCCCTGGTTCAAAATAACTGTTGGTACTGTTATACTTATTTTTGCAACATGGTGTTTAAAGTGCGGCAAAACTTAATGTACACCTAAGAAAAAAGTGAGCATACAGCCCTGTTGTCGCTTTGAATCTTGCCGAGTCTACAGCCTACTTAGAAATGTTGAAATGAAAAACAGAAACAAGACAAAATCCTTTGTATTCTAACTTTAAATTGCATTTTTTTCATATTGGCTGTCCCATACATAACTTAAATGAAGGGGCATTTTCAAAACAATGTAAGGAAAGTGGAAATTCCAGGTCATTGTTTCCTGTGGCATGCATGTACAGTACAGATGTAAATAACTCTGAGGAGTCACTGAAGGCATTTCCTAAAAAGTCTGTCCACTACTCTTACTTCAGAATTTATGATTGAGTTTTTGAAGCTAGGATGACCTGCAGAACATAATGGCTCTAAGAACAAATGGATCAAAAAAGCCACTCACCGGCATCAAAATGGGCTTGTAAAATGAGAGCGGCAGGGGAAGAGAGCTTACAGTGTGGGCAACAGTCTGCTGACCCACTTCAGCGAGTTTACAGCCCTCTAGCTTGCAGTGGTCACTGGCTACCAGAAGGCTGGGCAAAGAAGACAGGAGAAGGAAATGGAATGGTGAGAAAAAACACAGCACAAAGAAAAAGGATGAAGGGCTTCTTGGGAAATGAGAATCAGAAAAAAATAAAGGCAGTATAGAAAGGAAATGTATGGAATGTTACCACACCAAACCCATCTCATGCTGTTGAAGAATTATGAGGAAAACTATTGCAGAGTATTCTGTCCACTTGTAACACAGTATCCATAAAGTGTACATAATCTCTGCATACAAATTTACACTCTGAATAATGATAAAGGCAAACTTCAAAAATCTCACTCTCGTGTTTCTCAACAGGTCGGTACCGCCCCCCCCAAGGGACGTTCTGAAGCCAAAGGGGGGCTTTTACATACAAGAGGGCAGGAGGGGGGCGTTTTAGCCAAAAAAAAAAGGGGGTATTGTGTTTTCTTATTTAAAATTAAGGAAACTTATTTCAAAATGGTTGACTACTACTTACACACAATGTGCTAGTGATGTACTCACTGACTTGTGCACTATAAGTCACAAATGTTTGTTGCTGCACAGCAACATCACTGCCATTTGTGCTATCCAGTTTGTCATGCAAATGTAATATGGTCCAATCAGAACGAAGCAGCAGTTCCATTTATGAATGTCGCCATGTTTTGTTACGCGTCTGAATTTCACAGTTTATTCTTACTGTTATCTAGTGATGTGCATTTGAGGAGATTTTTGTAATCGGTTCTGAACCGGGTATTTCGATTCTGGTTCCAAAACAATTTAGAAAAACATGTCCTTATGTCAACGTGTGAGCAGAAGCTCCAACAATATTGTGCAAATCACCCTGTATAATTAAGTTAACAAAATAATCAACAGTCTTCAATTTGCACAGTAACAGTTTTATTACAACAGCGAAAGCCATTGCGTGCTTGTATATGAACCTTGTTAATTGCATATTTCACAAAGCTTACAATAAAAAAAAAAAAACTTTAACCACATGTTTACCCAAAGCGTTTTCATCACTTCATGTAAAAGTGAGACTGAATTATTCTCCAGGGAAATAGATATAATTAAACAAAAATAAAGAAATAAAACCCCATTATTGCTGCAATAAATATTTTGCACACCTTTTTTTCTAAGTGTGAATGTGTCAAAAAATGTATTTTTGACAAGACAGAAATTAATATTTTAATAATAATTTTTACTAAAAACATAATAGCACTCACTGCAACCGGATCCCTGGTATCTGTTTCCAGTTCGTCGGTTCCAAAGCAGGAACCAGGTGCCCGATTTCAAAGGAACTGGTTTGCATATCTCTATTGCTATCCACAGCATGGATATGATGAGCAGAGATGATATGTCAGCAATATTCCATAATAGTAAGCATTTTATGAATGTATCTACATGTTGATTATACCAGTGACTGGGGTTAATTAATAACTGATAAAACAGCATTGCTAATTAAAACAGCATTGTTAAATCGGCAATAATTCTTTTTTTTTTTTTTTTTTTTTTTTAATTTCTGTGGCAAGGGGGTGATGACTAAGCTCAGCTTATCCTTAGGGGTGTTGTTACGAAAAAGGTTGAGAAACACTGGATTACTCCATAAACAACATGTAGGCCTAACACTTCCTCATTTTCACCTTATTTCATAACATAATTAAATGTACAAACTGCAGCATGTAAAACAAACTAATGATGGGTGGAGTTCCTTCCAGAGTTTGATAATTCCCAGCTAGGCCATGTTGACAGTAAATGGTACATACAGTGCTACAGTTTACTGTAAACCTTTCACTAAATCATTGCTATGCACATTTCACAATGTTATCAGATAATTAGACACTACAGAAGACTATAAAAAGGCTGAAAATAAAATGTCCTGCAAAAACAAAAAAAGGTCAATTACACCCCATTCACACTTGCGGTTTAGGCCGGCCCAGGGCCTCCTTATCTCATGTGTGAACGCTCGAAAAATGAAAAGGCAGCCCTGAAGCCGGGTGAAATTTAGACAAGCTTTTTGATACGGCCTAAAGTACTAATGCTGCCTAAGGGCCGGTCTATCTGTATGTGTGAACCCAACCCAGGCCCTGGGCCGGCCTTAACGCGTCAGTGCGGTGACGTACCTCAAACCACTCCCCTACTAGGATCGAGCGTAGTAGATCAAAATTATGTCGGTTTTAAGGGGTAGCAGCTGGGAAGATGCAGAAATTAACCCTTAGCGGTCCATTTATTCAGCACTTGTCAGACGCGTCAGGTCCAATTTATTTTCACACGCGCTGAAATGGGTACTGATAGGTGAAATGGTAGCTGAAGTCCAGAGATGACAGACAAAGAGATGCGATACCTTTTATTGGACTAAATTATGTTCAATTGTGTATAGTTAGTCCAATAAAAGGTATCACATCTCCTTCTCTTTGTCTATGAAATTAGTATGACTGGTTTAGCATACGGATGTTATGCACAAATCTCTAATGAATAGTAACATTCTTTTCACACAGTTTCAACAGAGAGTAACATATCCAGTTTCCTGTGTACAGTAGATGTGTACTTTAACTACTAACTTAGCATTTCCACCACAGGTAGCACAGACTCCAACAAGTAAAATAACAAACAATACTAATGTTGGAACTGTAACCAATCATGAGGAACTTTGTTGAATAACTTGGAGAAAATGGATAAGGTACAAATGAATACTGAAGGATGTTTTAGCTCAAGATTTGGATCCCAGGTTTCCTTCAGTAAACCAGAAAGATTTTGCATCACTGTCAGGCTTTCCAGAATTTAAAGAAGTCCAAAAAGCTTTGTTTCTATAATTCAAGAAGGTTTTAACATGTATAAAAGGCCACTTATTAATTTTACCAGGCGAGCTGCTTGGAACCCTATCATTTATGATTTGTAAACATACAACTTTGATGTTCCCTGGTTCTTAATAGACGCAGGTAACGATTATTACTATTCAAGCTGTTTTTCAATCTTAGGCTGCTGAATTAGTTAAACAGAATTATATAACACAAAGCACATTCCTTCTTTATGTTGTTGTACCATCATGCATTTCATCTGCAAAATCCGGAGGATCAGTGAAAAGGATATGAAAGCTATTGCAATAAAGGAAGAAAATGTATTTCAAAACCAAGGTTACAACTTGAAGGAAAAAATCTGCAAAGCTAAACAATTTGCCAGCCAAACAAAACAGACTGAAAACAATTTTCCTATTTAAAAATGTTCCTCTGAAATGTGTTACAGACAGTAGGAGTATGTAACTGTGACGGAGAGCGAATGAATCCAAATCAAAAATCTCCCTCTCGACCAGTGAGGGCACTGTACAACAGGAGCTGCGGGCTTCCTACTGAATGGTTGGGCAGTTCATCCTGGGGACAGTCGGGAGCCGGACATTCAGGAAGAGGGCGGCGTTACGGTACCTGGAGTCATCGCCCTAGTACGGTGAGCGAAGTTTCAGTCATGAATTGGAGGAGACGTGATTGAACTAGCTATCGGAGGGGGCGGGGCTTAGGGTACTTTAGGGGGACGTGACGCCGTAATCGGCTCCTTTCTTGTGGTTAATGGGAGGAGACAAGGACGGAATCTTGAATGAAGTGTGGGTTCATTGAGGAGTATTGTGTTTGTTTTACCAGACGGCTGATACGAAGCTGGAGATGCAGCAAGAAGCCCGGACTTGAACGCGCACGAGCACCAGCACTCAGAGCACCGCACCTGCACCAGAGCACCCAGTTTGGAGACGTGTTTTTGTGTTTATTATTTCGGGACTGCAACCCCTTTGTTTTGTAGCTGGTAATACCCATTGCTGGGTAGAACCAGCTTTATTATTTTGGGTCCAGTTTTCACTGGCAATACCCATTGCTGGGTAGAGACAGCTTTATTATTTGAAACCCGGTTTAAAAAGGGCATTAAAAGAAACCTGACCGGTAGACTTCGTGTTTGTCCTTTGTTGGAGCACCTCAACTCACCTATACACCGGAGCACTACAAACCACTTTGCCACAGTAACACATCCAGTCTATCCTACCTGCATTAATTTTATTACAGTATCAATGTAAGTATGATAACGATTTAATGACAGGTCAGGGGAAAAGGTGTGCGCTTTGATTTGCCCTCTTTTAGGAAGCGCACCCACACACACACACACACACGTACAGTATTGCCACCTTTCTGATGACAAATCAAAATCCACCAGAGTCAAAGTACAGTACAAGGAAACAAAAGCAGTTTGGCCTTTGTAGGTTTTTCAACAGATGTAATTTGACAACTGTGTTATCAAAAGGAAACCCTTACAGCATCAATCATATTACAAATATGTTGATTCTTTGGTTAAACAACACATGCAAACTCTGGCAGCTTTTCAGAGAATACAAAAAATTAAAGGATTTATTTGATTAACATTTCACACACACAGAGTACTGTTATGGAGTACACAGGTCACAGCATCAGCTTTCAACATCCCCCACCCCTACTAGCGATGTTTTGAATTTAACTATGAAAAGCAGATGTGCAAGCATGCAGATAAATAATGAAAAAAATAAATGGAACTAATCGAACATTTCTCTCAACTTCTAAAGTTAATAGTACATTACTGTACACTGTAGCAATGCCTATAATGCAGAAGAACGAACAGGAACTAGGGAATTTTATTAAAAACTCTGAACAACCATTCCATTGTAAGGAGTAAACCATTTGTCTTTCAAGTTTTGGGCAATGCTACCATCTGAACATATGTTCTAGCCCAATTAATAGCATGAATATTGCTCATACTGTACTACTGAGATCCAGGTTCATTGTTGATTTGAAATACAGAATAGTATCATTTATCAAATAGTATAAATACCATTCATTAACTTGAACAATCCTTTTCTGGCTATTTTTATAAATAGACAAATATCCTGCATGTACGATAGATTACACAAACTAAATAATGTATTGTAAGTGATGGTAGCTGCACATATTTCTGCACTGTAATACAAAGCATCAATGGCAAAACCAAGACACTCCCTTATGAAAGTTTGCCATAGTAAACATATGGCAAAACGTAATAAAGTACAGTAATGCCTCAGATGTATGGTAAGGCACAACAAACCATGGTAAACCATCTGAAAAGCGTGGGAAAACGTTATTATCATAACCCTAGTTCCCTGAAATATAAATGTAACCATTACCGAACGTGTATTTACTGGGCAGGGCACACAGAGCTGTCACTCTGTCAGACTGGGAAGGAGGTGGGTGGAAAGCCTCCAATTCGAGACTGGTTGACATGGAATGCCGAGACAGACGTCTGCAAAAAAGCAAGATTGATACGGAGTGTAACCTTTGTCCTGGCCTCTGTAAAATTAATCAGGCTTTCACTAAAGAGAATGCCTGCATCTCACTCACCCGCTTTGCGGAGGTGGCAGCAAGCAAGAAAGCCACCTTAAAAGATAATAATTTCAGCTCAGCTGAATGCAGGGGATCAAATGGAAGCTTCATGAGTGCATTAAGCACCACGTTTAGACTCCAGTGAGGAACAATGTCCTCCATAGGCAACCGAAGCCGCCAAGCCCCTTTCAAAAATTTCCCTGCAGTCCTTTTGTGCCCTAGGGAGCAGGGCCACGACTACGGCACAGGATCAAAGAGCACCTTTGGTATACAATTTAGGAGGTAAATACCCATTCAGTAATGGTTACATTTCATACTTGTACTTGGAAGGGGAATCACCGTAGCAAAATTTGGAAGTTTGTGACTCAAACTAGCACTTACAATATGGTGGTATGGTTGTGACCTAATGATCACCAGGAACCAAGCTAAAACCATAAATGGTATATTCACTAGTTGCTCAGTATAGTGGGAACTCAAATTTCCAATTTTATCTGTTGGTCAAAGCATGTCCAAACTGAAGAAAATACCACCTCTGTTTTGTTCACCCAAGAAAAAAAAAATCTGTTAACAAAACATGCCAACTAATACACTAAAAATAACATGAAAACTGAACCCCATATGAAACTAGGGGGCTAAATCAACTGCACAGTAAGCAGCAGTGGATTAGAGAAGGTCGACAGATTTAAAGGCTAGATCTCCATATGCAATATGAGTTACTGTTGAGGCTGCATCCATTTTTCCATATTCTTTGAACAAAAGCCAACTGAACACACATAAAAGCCATTAAACAGTATTTTACACACAGAGAGCTCCATGTCAATCATAAACAATTCACATGAAAAGTCCAGAATCTTAAGCCCAGAAGTGGTACCAAGAGACCGGGTACCTCCATATCTCAGTTAACTCTAGCCATATGAAAAAATAACCCACTGTGGCTAATGGGTGACAAAAACAGAAAGCCACAATTGTGCTTGATTAGCCAGCTCACCGTGTACCACAAAATCTGCCTATGCAGAGAAAATACAGTTAATTGTCATATTTTGCTGCTTTTCTGGTTAAGTTGATTTATGGATTGATTTGGTAAGACACTGATAAAACATGTCTAATTTAGTAACCAATAATTCACCACCGAGACTAAAGCAGTGCTACACAGCCATGTTCATTAGTATTTGTTCACACATGAAAGGGGAGGAGGGAACAAAAGCCTAGGTAGTCAAAGGTATTTAGTGTGCAAAACTGATTATGCACTGAACACCAAGCTATTATCAAAAACACTCCAATTAATTTAGTCTGAAGATGGTACAGATCTTGCTGGAGTCGAGTGCAGATGCTGTAAAAAAGTATTTTTGTTATTTGGTTTTCTGGATATATGCAAAACTTTAAAAATTACATTCAGATGGACAATTTTACAGACAGACAAACATATACTTCAAAATTATGACAACTGGATAAGCAGTTATCATTATATATGCAAAATGTGACAGTCACTGTACATATGCCATAGTCTGATGGCTCATGCACAGTGGGCTTATTACTGTGCATTAATACAGCTCAATGTAACTGTCATAATCCCTTTTGAATTCCAATCTACTATAAAAGCAGACTTTACAACACATACAATCCAAATAGGTTAATGTACAGACTAACGAAGGTCAATTACAAAGTGATAAATTACATACACAAATCAGAGTTCACTGTAGTTCCAGCATGCACAATGTGCAGACACAAACAGATCAATTGGACACACTCAGTTGTGCATACAATATAGCTTTCAAGAATCAACACATAACCAAAGTTCTTTATTTTACATAAAATTCCACAGGAATTCATTCATAATATATATATATTTTCTAAAAATCAATGTATTCGCGCCAAATTCAGAACCAGAATCACTGAGCTTTAATGTGTTTTCCATTCCCCTTCACTTTGCCATTTCCTCACTCAAACTGCACAAGATGATACGTCTAAAACAATAAAAAAAAAACCTCTACACAACATATTAACTTATACAAGTTGAAGTTCTACATTTGAAGTTCATGCTCTTTTGTTAAATAAATAAATAAAATAAACAGGAATATGTTAGTCCATCTTCTTTACGTTTTTCTAACATTTAATTTCTTATCTGTTTAATATCATATTTTATGTGTTTTGTAGGATTACATTTGGCTGTTTCTGCTTTCATTTGCCATGCTTCTGAAATAAACTATTGCGTACCTGAAAATGTCCTGTTCAACGATACCATAAATCCATAAAATACTTCTTCCACAGATTAACAAAACTAGCCTGCATTTAGGCATTTTGTACTAAAATATTTTACTTAACTTTGGAGATGCAGACCTTGATTATAAACACACATTGTGAAAAAATACTCAATGTTTAGCTGCTTCCATTTCATTTCAATTGTTTTGATATTGCACCAAATCTATTCAGCAAGATGCACTGTGGAGCAAGCAACTTTCAAGAAGTTGCTTTTAGTATAGACATGCAGACCTCATTGCCTGTCCAATACATACTCTCAATTTCAGAAGCAATTTGCATTTTGTTGCAGGTTTGTATAATTATCATTAAGCTATAAATTGCTTATTTGGTAACCGTTGCCTATCCTCAAATGCAGCGCAACCCAAGCTATGCAGCACTACAGGAAATGGAAACAATCTTTCTGTTTAATGCCTATTGCTTACAGCTTTGTCTGGGGTTAACACTGAATTATTCATGGTTTTTTTTTTTTTTTTTTCTAGAATTCTATGGCAAAAATAATTTGCTGTGAAACTGTTCTATGGTAGACTGTTAAAGAAGAAGGAATTAGCATGGACTACTGAATTATGCACTATTATGCACATTTACATATGAATGTGTGTATAAGGATACTTACAGTACAATATCTACTTTAAGAGGCTTGTGCAGTAAGTCATTTTTTTTAAATCATTTCATTATATTTTAATTGAACAGTAAGTAGGAGCTTCAGTATTTAGCTTTTGCTCATGTATTATAATATGTGGGCCATCATGATTTTACTGTAGTGACCAAAATACAATTTTTAAATATTTCCAGTACAATAAGTACCTTTAGCTCTGAACTACGGACAACACAAACCAAAAACAAACCAATGGCAGGTTTCGACTAGTCTTCATTTTACATCTATCTTTCACTGCCAATATTCCTGTTCTCTAATTAATCCCAACTAAACGTAAACGACTTTTCTTCTCCCAGCCCACTCACACTGCTAATTAAACACCTCCCACGCTGCATGCAGTCAGACACAAAGCAATTTACTAAGCCTCTGCTTGCGTTGTGATGACTCACACTCAGTATTGAAAAACACACTGCAGTATGGCTTGGAAAGAATGTCATTATCCTAAAAGCCTAACCATATGCCTTTAAATTCTTCCACTTCCAATAACCTGTATTCCACTATATGTTAAAAACATGATAGCTGTACATATAGATGCATCTTGTAAGGTACAACAAAATCATCATATGCAAGACATACAATCCTCTTTATTTAGCTTTTTCTTATTGGGCTTCAATAGAGGTGGTACAATAAATCACATTTATAACCTTCTCGTGTTGTTTGACTCCGAAAGACTGGCAAGCAGTTTTCAAGGGGAGAGCTCTACATGTATGTCTCAGTTTGAAGGTCCAAGGCAGGGGTACCCGAAATTGGCCCTTCCACTCCTGGTTTGTTCCATCCCTGTTCCAAATTGGTTAGTTGAACCAATTAAACCTGCATCCTGACCCTGAAGTATTTAACTATATAACTGTACTTCTTAAACATTGAGTGGAACGGCCCTCCTGGACCGTGATTGGACAACCCTCCTCTAATGCAAAAGAGATGATAGTCCAAGATCGGTGTCTAGCAAACCAGCCATTCAGTAAATGTCAAATATCTATACCAGATCTATTTTAATTAATTTAAACAGGCCACAACAGCAACATGAAAATAGCTTGACACGCATTCAACTTTGGCAATTTATTACTTTGGCAGAAAAAAGCAATTACTGAAAAATATATCCTTATATCTGGTATTACCGTAAGCAGCAGCATCTCAGTTTAAGACCCACCTCAGCTTAACTTGATTATTTCCGACATATCATCAGATTACAGTTTCCCCAACAACATCAGGGGCCCACATATATTTTAAAAACATGTTTTTTACCTTTAATTTTATTAATATGATTGGCAAAATCTCTTGCCACTGGAACACTGAGCCTGTAAAATAAAATTAACGCTTTTGTTGTAGACACAGAAAGATTATGAATTATGTAATTTCCATTAAAAGAGATGCTTTAAAATGGACACACATCAAGATCAAGCTTACTCTGTACTTTTATGTGTGGTGTTAAGTTATGTTTAACAGCCTGTATCTTTGGTGGGGTAAGATGCACGCCATTCTAATGCCTCATCACAAGATAGCATCACCAGGACCCAACTCCAGAATGTCTGGGAACTGGGAACGAGTGGACGCGGCTCTGGCACTTTGTAGGGTGTTAATAACCCTATTGGACAGACCCAGACGGCTCAAATGTAGCTGTTCAGCGGTCAGACGCAGAGCTGCAGGCTTGATGGGTCGGGATGTCAGAAGGTCCCCCACGTCTGACTTAGCAGATCATGGTGCTTGGGTAGTCTGGTGAGAGGTGAGAAGGCATTTAACAGTTGCCTCAGCCACTGGTGTGCCATCTATCACCAACAGGTCCCCAGCTCCTGTTATGGAGAACCTGAAGGGACAGTGGGTCGATTCTTGGGAGACAAAAAGAGCTGTCTCTGTTCTCTCAAATGGGGGGGAGGGGGGGGGGGGCATCTGCCGTGCATGTCCTCAACCAAGGCATTATGCAAGTAGCAAAGCAGTGTACAGTACAATGTACAGGTGCTACATCAGTCTACTTAAAAAACAGACAGCAATGGGGCTGTTCAAGACCCGAACAAGACCAGCTTGTTACTGGACCAGGGATGTACTTGGTACTGGTTCGGTGACTTTAGCCACGGGTCTGTACCGTACGGTACCGGGTCAGAACCAGAACAGTACCCATTTGGTGACTGTAGCACCAGGTCGGTACGTACCAGGTCCGTTCAGTACTGGTTCAGTGAATTTAGCATCAGGTCAGGACAGTACTGGTACTGGTGCAGTAACCTCGGTCCAGGTTTGGTATAGGGTCAGGTCGGTGGCCTCGGTATTGGTCCACTGGTCCGCTGTTACCGCAGGCAGCACTGTACAGGGATGCCCACCTGTGCAAGCTACTGGCAAAACCATTCAGTCAGCACTGTGTCACAGGCTCTGCTGAGCAGCATCGTTATATCATATTCAGATTTCGGGTCTTAGGAGGCAAATGCCCACTTGCTAATGGTTATATTTCGTATTTGAAAAGGAACCCACCTTGGCCTTGTCCGACATTCAACAACATCAGGAAATGCCTTGTTGATGTAGGTCAATAAAGATTTATGCGGTTTTAATCCCCCAACCCCCACCGGAAAAAAAAATTAATTGAATTTTGTATGCATATTAAAATACCGGGTCTATCATTCAAAAACATGGCTGATCTAACTACAACTCTTGTTTAAATCATTAAAAGGACATATGGAAAACCAAGATTGCTAACTGTGTGTCTGAGTTTCTTTACTGTATGTTTGCCTTTAAAAAGTAAGAAATTATTTGGTCAATGTAATATTTAAAAAGGTGGTGGTATTGACAGTAGAACTCTTTAGATCAATTGACCCTGCTATCTACTTCTCCATTCCATCATGCAGTATATGGCTGTTTTCACAGCCCTGATTAGAACTGTAGAAGTGTATGGCTTGTAATTAATCACAAAATGTAAATAGTTCTGGCTTCAATCTTGATTAAGCCATGTCACACACAAAAAGCTTGGCAAGAACTTGCCTTTTCCACATTAAAGTCCCTTATCTGGTCTCATTAGTGTTCTAATATAAAAATAAATGGCACAGAGGGTTTTTGCAGGCTTAAACATGGTGCACTTTCCTAAATAATAAGTTCATTTGTGTGTGTATATGACCGCCATTCTTAAATTAATAAGAAACTAAAACAAACTAAATTGATGCATGCCTACATTTTTTTTTTGTGTCAGTCAAAAGGTTTTTGAAGAAATTTGGTTCTATTCTGTAGTCATTTTGAATTTTTGATACCACGGGGTACACTGTAAAAAAATGTCCGTAAATTCAACGGTAAAATTATGATAAAATGACAATTTACCTTAAAATTTAACAGCAAATTACTGTCATACTAAAAAGAAGAAAATGTTTATTCTTACAGAAAATGTCCTTTAAAAAAAGTTTTTTACATTAAGAGAGTAAAAACAGGTATTTTCTGTTGTTTTAACAGACCACATCTTTAAAAAAAAAAAAAAAAAAAAAAAAAAAAGCACGGGTAGCGTTGACGGTTGACCATAGTTGACCATAGATATTACATCTAATTACGTTAAAACTGGAATCCCAGCATCCATTGCAGTCAGATTTT
The DNA here is from genome assembly GCF_017654505.1 of Polyodon spathula. Classification (NCBI taxonomy): domain Eukaryota; kingdom Metazoa; phylum Chordata; class Actinopteri; order Acipenseriformes; family Polyodontidae; genus Polyodon; species Polyodon spathula. The sequence continues at coordinate 42,276,877 of NC_054539.1, read as the reverse complement.
GGAGAGGCCTACCCCTCCATTCCCTTTATTTGTATCTCCATTCTCTGTTAAGTTTAATGTTAGTAGTATTGTAGCCTATCAGGGAAATAGAGGTGCCATTATTGCTGGTTCTAACTTGCTGGAAAAGCAGAAGTGGAACTGCTACTATAGCAGCACCTCCATAAAGCAAATAAACCTCTTTTTACTAAGAGTTAATTTGCTTAACTTCACTAATTGTTTGTTTTTATGGTACTTTACTGTAAATGGTTTTAAATCTCTAAAAAAAGTTTTTATTGATTGTCTAAAGAGTGGATCTGTCAGTCGTTCCACTTCCGATACTCCACTGCATCCACCAGCCTACGTTGAAAGAGCATTTTCACACTTTCCTAAGTGGCAATCGACGTTAGGTGGGGAACACATGAGATAAGATAAGAAATGCCAATAGTGATTCAAAGGCACTTCTGTACTGGCACTCAGTTGTGGAAGCTTAGAACACATGAACATCAGCTTTACATTCTGGTGTGTTGTGAAGACACACACACAGCATGTATACCGCTACTGCCTGCTAATACACACGCCTTTGGTTTCAGCTCTGCAAATTTGGAGAAGCCAATCTTAATGTTGTTTTTTGTTTGTTTGTTTTTTCACAGTGTACGCAATGATTCAGATCAAGAAAATTCCCATAAGGGGCACTACTGAAACCCATATATTCACATTACGTGGCTAATAAACTACGAGCAGCTATAAAAGCTGTGTATTTGAGGCCTCAGGTTTTACCAGAATAGTATCATTTGGTGATTGTACTACTCATTACACAAGTGATAGAGTATAAGCTTCAGCAGCATCGCGAATTAGAACTCTATATAGCTACAGTAGCCACAGCATTGTGTGTATATACCCAAAGTCACTTAATGCAAGCTCTGAATAACCAAGGCTCTAAAGGAAATGTTTAGTATTAAAAATTAAAAGCACAAGTATAACATGGAAATGGAACATTGCATGGAAAAAAAAATATTTACAACTATTTCCTGCTTTAAACAATGCAAAACAGATTTTGAGTCTGATGACCGACCGACTCAACACCACAAATCTGAATCAAGCACAGAAATGTGCATTTATAGACTTCATGCATTTTTAGGGCAAATCTTAAAAGAGTTCAACTTTGTCATTAATATGTTGCTCAATTATTATTATTATTTTTTTTTTTAAATGTAATTATTAGTATGAGTACAGGTTCTTTGGGGAGCAGTTGAAATACAAAACATGTCAATGTTTATTTCTGACAATGTACAATTACAAAGCTGAAAACCCAACTACTGCCAATTCAGACTCCTTCTTAACATGATGTACAGGAATAGCACAACACGGATATCTTTGGCACATTCTTCATGCCTAAATCAAAACTGTACAGTCATGTGGATTAAAAGTAAGTGACCAGTCATCATATTGGTGTATTATGTTTGCTATGGTAAGCATACACTTGACACAGAGAGAGAGAGAGAGAGAGAGAGAGAGAGAGAGAGAGAAGTCAATCTTACAGAGAAGTCACACCTCACAAGCTTTCATAGAAAATACAAATAAATAAGAAAATGCATGTTCGTGCAAGCACAATTATTCATATATTTAGGGCTAAAATTATACAGAAATCCTGCAGTGTATGTATCAAGAGGTTGATATCCATCTGCATTGTAACTTTTAAACTTTAAATAAGTGCTTCTTTAAGAAAACGACTGCCTTTAAAAACTGTCAAACTGATTCGCACAGGCTATTAAAAAGACCAATAAGATTGTAAAATATTATCCAAGCAGAGAATGTTACTAAAATGACCTTTGCCTACCAGATAATTTGGCTGGCTTCCTTGCTTAGATACTGAATCCTGACTGAATTCCATTTGTAAATAAAATGAATGGTCTTCGCTGCAATGTGCTGCTGTCTCAGAAGCAGAATTGCTGATACAACACTGACAACATCACTTAAGACAGTAAACAAAAATAAATAAACTGACAAAAACTGTCCTAGACAACATAATCATTATTTTAATGAGCTACATAACACTCCACTGAATAAAGTACAAGACTTAATATGATTTATTGTAGGTTAGCTATATAATGTTAGTAAAATATTATAGCACCACAATAGCTCCCCACACAGTATATCAAACTATATGAGGCCTTGTGTGGTGAAAAAGAGTAATGGTCACTCGCCACTCTCGCAAAAGGGGTCGGAACCAGCTCTAGTTACTAAACTGGCGGGAAAATCAAGCAAGAGCACTCTCAATAACGCTCGCAAGCGTGATTTTTACCGTGGATGTTATTAAATTTGAAGGTCGAAACCAACAAATCAGCCAAATTCAGGACATGAAAGCACAAAGCAATCTGTGACCTGTCTCAGTGAAGTGAGAGAGAAAATGGCAATATGTTACTGTGAGGACGTCCCTCTTCAGCAGGAGGTGGGAGCGACTTCCCCCTCACAGCAGGGTCCTGATAGGGCAGCTTTTTTATATATGTTAAGTGACTGATGGTCAGAGAGGGCTCTTTCCCATTCGGTAATGATTGTCATTTCATTGAAAGGGAACCATGCTTACCAACATTCTAATTGAAATAATGTTTGGTCACAGAGAAGCTACACCTTGTAAAGCTAAAGTTCCTACACAAATTAAAAAACTGCCTCAACTAAACTGTAGAAAACGCAGCATATAAAGTGTATTACACAGACATTTACAGCATACACTTAAAAGTAAAAATACTATGCCCAGAAACATTAGATAGTTGAACAGAACTAACTTACACTTATTATTCTGATCTCAGCCACTCTCCTGCTTAAGCACAGCTGACTCAATGGAGGCAAAAAAAAAACTAAGCGCTACAATATACTTCTCCCTGTACAGTTCCTTAAATCCAAGTCATATTTGTTCTTTCTGTACGAAATGTGTGTGTGTGCGTGCGCGCGCATGGCAGGGGATGGTTTGGGAGGGAGGGGGCAGGTTACAATGTGCTCACCAACATACACGTCAAATCAGATAAAATAATCAGATATGCATCACACTCGTTTAACCATCACTGAAGTCAATTTTATCGGTCCGGATATGTAAGTGCTGATTAATGCAGTATTTATAACTAACATAGACAAAAGATTCTGTGCAGAAGCTAAATTATTTCAAAAACCCCATTCCCTCCCAGACAAATAGCTAGCTTACTGTACTTGCCAAGGTGATTTTTTTTTTTTACATTCAACACAAGGAAATTAAATTAGTACGCAAATCACAATAAAATATGAACTGGAATATGGTCTGCGCTAGTTAACCAAGTACAAACAGATCGAGACAATATGAAAAGATCAATCTATTTCATGCATCTCCATAACCTATGACTGCAAACTACCCAGAAAAAACACCTACAGTAGAGACCAAAAGTGTTTTAAATACAGCTCACTGGCAAAAATTAATTCAGTATCATGATGCACATATTTTCTCAGCCCTATCCCAAAGTCTTCCTGCAACTCCTGCAGCTTAGATCCTATCTTAAAACTTTTTTTTTTGCTTTATACCCAAGGCTTTTGCTGAATTTGGCATATCCATTGAAATGTGAAAAATGTTGCTTTGTTTCACTTTTCCCTTTGACCTAGGCACAAGCTCTGCTCTAAAGCAGTACAGCACAGTCAGAGTCCTCATTCAGAACTGGTCTCCCAGGCCTTACTTGAGTACACAGGCAGAGCACCATTCTCCCTGCAGCGTGACAGTGGCTCCTGTGAAGATGAGTCATGTTCACAACAGCAGAACAGCTTCCATCTCCGCACCGTTTCCTGCAATGCTGCAGGAACCACGTCAGCCCTGTCCCACTACTCTAGAAATACAGTAGAGGATGGGAGAACCCAGCAGGATTCATACACCTGTTGTGAATTACAACAGACAGACTTGTGCTCAGACAATTGCATGTTTGTCAAGTTTTACTGAATTAAAAATATGGTTTCAGTATGTAGTAGTTTTATACACATTTTTATATTATATACTATGCCTATAGAAAGTCTACACCCCCTTGAACTTTTTTCATATTTTGTTGTGTCAGTGCCTCAGAGTTTCATGCATATAAATGAGTATTTTTTCCCACTTAACTACGCACCATACTCCACACTGTTAAGGGGAAAAACGTTTTTTATTGAGAAAAAAATATTAAAAATACAAAACTGAAAGATCATAATTGGATAAGTCCCCCGTCCCCCGAGTTAATACTTGGTGGAAGCACCTTTGGCAGCAATTACAGCTGGAAGTCTGTTGGGATAAGTCTCTACCAAGGTTGCACACCTAGATTTGGCAATATTTGACCATTCTTCTTTTCAAAACTGTTCAAGCTCTGTCAAGTTCCTTGGGGAGAGCTGATGGACAGCAATCTTCAATTGGTTTTTTTGGATTTAGGTCAGGGCTCCGACTGGGCCACTCAAAGACATTTACTTTTTTGTTCCTTAGCCACTCCAGTGTAGCTTTGGCTGTGTGCTTTATGTCGTTGTCATACTGAAAGGTGGACTTCCATCCCAGTTTCAGCTTTCTTGCAGAGGGCAGCAGGTTTTCCTAAAGGGCTTCTCTGTACTTTGCTCCATTCATTTTCCCTTCTATCGTGACAAATGCCCCAGTTCCTGCCGATGAGAAACACCCTCATAACACAATGCTGCCACCATCATGAGCTGTGTTGGGTTTGCGCCAAACATAACGCTTTGCATTTAGGCCAAAAAGTTCAGTTTTAGTTTCGTCAGACTACAATATTTTGCCACATGGCTACAGAATCTCCCGAGTGTTTTTTTGCATACTTTAAATGGGATTCAAGGTGGGTTTTCTTGAGTAATGGCTTCCTTCTTGCCACCGAACCATACAAGCCAGATTTGTGAAGTGCTTGGGATATTGTTGTCACATGCACACTTTGACCAGTCTTGGCCATAAAAGCCTTTGGCTCTTGCAAAGTTGCCATTGGCCTGTTGGAAGCCTCTCTGATCAGTCTCCTTCTTGCTCGGTCATCCAGTTTGGAGGGACGGACAGATTTAGGCAGGGTCTTGGTGGTGCCATTCACCTTCCACTTCTTAATCGTCTTGACCATGCTCCAAGGGATATTCAAGGCCTCTCATATTTTTTTTATACCCATTCCTGTCTGTGCCTTTCAACAACTTTGTCCCAGAGTTCTTTTGCAAGTGCCTTGGTGCTCATGGTTGAGCCTTTGCTTTGAAATGTACTACCCAGCAGAAGAAACCTACAGGAACTGCTGAATTTATCCTGAAATCATGTGAATCACTACAATTTAACACTGGTGGAGGCCACTTAACTTGGTGTGTGATTCTGAAGACGATTGGTTACATTTAGGGTTGCTATTACAAGGGGAGTGGACCCTAATCCAACCAAGCTATTTCAGTTTTTATTTTTAACAAATTTTCTAACAATTTTTTTGAATTTTTTTTTTTTTTACTTGGAAGTTGTGGGGTAGGATGTGTAGATAAATGAAAAAAAAAAAAAAAAAAACTATTTTAATGCATTTTAATTCCAGGCTATAAGGCAACAAAATGTGAACATTTTGAAAGGGGGTGTAGACTTTCTATAGGCACTGTATGTAAGTATGTGTATATGTGTGTGTGTGTGTATATATATATATATATATATATATATATATATATATATATATATATATATATATATATATATATATATATATATACACATACATATTATACACATATGTGTATGGTGTCACACACATACATACACACACAGTGACTCTCAAAAGTATTCACCCCCCTTGGACTTTTCCACATTTTATTGTGTTACAACATGGAATCAAAATGGATTTAATTAATTAGGAGTTTTTGCCACTGATCAACACAAAAAAAGTCCATAATGTCGAAGTGAAAAACAAAATATACAAAATTGTTCTACATTAAAATTACAGATACAAAACAGAAAATAATTGATTGCATAAGTATTCTCCCCTTGAGTCAATATTTGGTAGAGGCACCTTTGGCAGCAATTACACCCATGAGTATTTGGAGAAGTCTCTACAAGCTTTGCACATCTGGACACTGCAATTTTTGCCCATTCTTCTTTGCAAAATTGCTCAAGCTCCATCAAGTTGGATGGGGACCTTTGGCGAACATCAATTTTCAACACTTTCCACATATTCTTAATTGAATTGAGGTCCAGGCTTTGACTGGGCCACTCCAGGACATTGACCTTTTTGTTTTTAAGCCACTCCAGTGTGGCTTTGGCTGTATGTTTGTGGTCATTGTCCTGCTGGAAGATGAATCTTCTCCCAAGACCCAGGTCTCTTGCAGACTTCAGCAAGTCTTCCTCCAGGATTTCTCTGTACTTTGCTGAATCCATTTTTCCCTCTATCTTCACAAGCTTTCCAGGCCCTGAAGCATCAGCATCCCCAGAGAAGCATCCCCATAGCACGATGCTGCCACCACCGTGCTTCACAGTAGGGATGGTGTTCTCAGGATGATGTGCGGAGTTAGGCTTGCGCCAAACAGTGCTTAGTGTTGAGGCCAAAAAAGCTCTATTTTGGTCTCATCAGACCATAGAATCTTCTTCCACTTGGTCTCAGAGTCTCCCACATGCCTTCTGGCAAATTCTAGCCGAGATGTGATGCGAGTTTTTTTCAACAATGGCTTTCTTTTTACCACTCTCCCATAAAGGCCAGTTTTGTGAAGCACCCGGGCTACAGTTGCTGTGTGCACAGTGTCTCCCAGCTGAGCCGTGGAAGACTGTAACTCCTTTAGAATTGCCATAGGCCTCTTGGTGGCCTCCCTGACTAATGCCCTTCTCGCCCGGATATGTTTTTGAGGACAACCTGTAATAGACAGATTCACAGTTGTGCCACATTCTCTCCATTTCTTAATAATGGATTTTACTGTGCTCTGGGGGATATTCAATGCCTTGGAAATGTTCTTATATCCTACCCCTGATTGGTGCTTTTGAAGAACCTTATTCCGGATTTGCTTTGAATGTTCCTTCGTCTTCATGATGTAGTTTTTGTTAGGCAATGTACTAACCAACTGTGGGAACTCCCAGAGACAGGTGTATTTAACCTGAAATCACGTGAAACACCTTAATTGCACACAGGTGGATTCCATTCAACTAATTATGTGACATCTAAAGACAATTGGTTGCACCAGAGCTTATTTAGGTGTGTCATAGCAAAGGGGTGAATACTTATGCAAGAAATTATTTTTTGTTTTATATTTGTAATTAATTTAGAACAATCTGTAGATTTCATTTTTCACTTTGACATTATGGACTTTTTTTGTGTTGATCAGTGGCAAAAACTCCTAATTAAATCCATTTTGATTCCATGTTGTAACAAAATAAAATGTGGAAAAGTCCAAGGGGTGTGAATACTTGAGAGCGACTGTATACATTATAATTAACATAATTTATCACATCTGTTTGAAATAAAAATGAAGCAAAACAGAATCAGGCTCAGTCAAGCTATGAAGGTAAAAACAAGTGACATGGTTTTGTAATTAACAGCTCCCCCCCCCCCCCCCCCAATTCCTGCAAACTGCTATAGGCCACTGTCACAGTGGGTTGCGACTGGTGTGGGTATTTACCTGACTCAGATGGTTTTTCTTTGAAAACACCACAGAATTATTAATGCCTCAATTATTGCAGGTGCAACTGCATGTTGCCGCCACCAGCGATGGTAATACCTTGGGCGGGGTGTAACAAAGCAGAGAAAACCATGCGACTGTAGGAGCAACAGTAGGGCCCAGGGGGCACACACACACACACACACGAGGAGTGGGGAAAAACAGCAATACAAAATTGCAAAAATAAAAAACACTTTACAAAATAAAAAGGTGGCCAATACCGTGGCAGAGCGTTATCTCTACTAGAAGGAGAGTTCCGCTACCGAAGTCCGTGCGCTACACACCCCTCACTATACTTTATGGGGATCACTCTTGATCCCCCTAAAATCAGTGTTTTTTAAACTAGGGTACGCAAACTCTCGTCAGGGGATACGCAAGAAAAATCCTGTAGTGGCAGACTATGCTTTTTTCTTTTTTTTTAACCATGTTTGTAGTACTTTGTGACTCAGCAAACGAATCAACATTGTTAATTCTCCTTTCAAAAACCACAGCCATACTGGTATATGTTTCCTTTCTGTTCTGCGAGGTTAACTGTATAAATACCCAGTCAGCTGCTGACAGTGCGTTGAGCGTTGAGCATATTTAAATAGCAGGGCGTTGGTTACTGTTCAGTGTTTTACCTACGTTTAAGTTTTTAAATAACAGTACTATTGAGATGAGCAGGCAGCTGGGCTGCCCTACTTAGACAGTAAAATCACTCACTTGTTCTGCGCTGCAGCTGGAACAACACAAATGTTTACTTGCAATGCTTGCATGTGTTTTTTCATTATTAATTAATTCGTTGAAGGCCTCCACACCAGTAATTATTAATAAAAGCAAAATCATGATATTATTATTACAAAAATGGAATCACTGGAACTAAACTATCATGTTTTAAACAGTGACTGAAGCTGACATATATATATTTATATACACACACACACACACACACACACACACACACACACACACACACACACAGTGCCTTGCAAAAATGTTCAGACCCCTGACCAATTCTCTAATATTACTGAATTACAAATGGTACATTGAAATTTCGTTCTGTTTGATATTTTATTTTTAATCACTGAAACTCAATTATTGTAAGGTGACATTGGTTTTATGTTGGGAAATATTTTGAAGGAAAATAAAAAACTGAAATATCTTGCTTGCATAAGTATTCAACCCCTGTGCTGTGGAAGCTCCCAGATGGCACTGATGAAAGAAATTGCCCTAACGAGGACACAATTACCTTACCATTGGCCTCCATCTGTGAACCATTAAAGTTGCTGTCACATTTTCTGGATAAAAACCCCACTGTTGAATGATCATTGGTAAGGCTGTGAATCTGAAAGAAAACGAAGACCAAAGAGCATTCTACAGAAGTTAGAGATAAAGTAATACAAATGTATAGATTAGGTAAAGGGTACAAAATAATTACCAAGAGTTTGGATATCCCAGTGAGCACAATTGGATCAATAGGAAGTGGAAGCTGCATCACACCACCCAGGCACTGTCAAGAAAAGGCCATCCCTCAAAACTCAGCGCTCAGTCAAGAAGGAGACTTGTGAGAGAAGCCACAGAGAGGCCAACAATCACTTTGAAGGAGCTACAGAGTTCAGTGGCTGGGAATGGAGTAATGGTGCACCAGTCAACCATATCAAGAGCTCTGCATAACACTGGCCTGTATGGGAGGGTGGCAAGATCTGAAAGCATGTCTGGAGTTTGCCAGAAAGCATGAGAGTGACCCAGCTGCGATGTGGGAAAAGGTTTTGTCGTCAGATGAGACCAAGATAGAGCTTTTTGGCCAAAACTCAAAGCGCTATGTGTGGCACAAACCTAACACTGCCCATGCCTCAAGACACACCATCCCTACAGTGAAGTATGGTGGTGGCAGCATCATGCTGTGGGGATGCTTCTCATCAGCAGGGACTGGGCATCTTGTTACAATTGAAGGAAGAATGGATGGAGCAAAATACAGGAAAATATTGCAAGAGAATCAGCTTCAAAAAAACTGAAGCTTGGGAGGAAATTCACCTTTCAGCAGAACAATGATTTCTAGCTTTGCACGACTTCAGCCCTGCCCCTAGGAGCCTGTTACGAACCGTCCTCGCCGTGCACTTCTCCCCAGCTGCCGTTTGCCATTCTTTTTGTAGGTCACTTGATGTCATCCTACGGTTGCTGAGTGACATTCGAATGAGTTGGCGGTCATCCCGGTCAGTGGAGAGTCGTTTTCGCCCTCTGCCGGTCTGCAGCTTTGTTGTCCCCAACGTGTGCTGCTTGACCTTGTTCTTATGAACCGCCGTCTTTGAAATTTTAAGGATGGAAGAAACCTGACGCTCACTGTATCCCTCTGCCAGCAAAGCCAGAATTGAACCCTTCTTTTCCTCACTCAAAACTTTCCTTTTCAACTCTTTGGGCATGGTCAATAGTTATTTTTTGATTCCAATTACTTTTGAGGTACTACTAGCACTGTTTTGCCATCCAGCTGGTCCTATGGCAAGAGGATAGTGATGACCACAGGAGTGGTTTTTATACTTTTCCTCATTAAATAAGATTTGGTTCAGGTAATCCCCTAATCAGTACCTCATTCAGTAGAATGAGGTGTGCCTGTGCTGGAATTCAACAGACACTGGAATGGAATGGCTGCCATACATGTAGAGATGCTGATTTAAGAAAAATGTGCAGTGGTCTCAATTTTTTCCAGAGCTGTATATATATATATATATATATATATATATATATATATATATATATATATATATATATATATATATATATATATATATATATATATAGTGAAAAAGTATTTGCCCCTGTCTGATTTTCTGCATTTTTGCACATTTTTCAAGTTGAATTTGGTCAGATCTTTTTGTGGGTTGTAGTAGTATATAGAGGGTGTTTCATGAGAAAAGAAATGTCACTTTTGACTCATCTATCCATAGAACATTGTTCCAGAACTCTTGAGGATCATCCAGGTGCTTCTTGGCAAACTTGAGACAAGCATTCATGTTCTTCTTCGTGAGCAGTGGTTTCCGTCTTGCTACTCTGCCATGAATCCCCTTTTTGCCCAGTGTCTTTCTGATGGTGGAGTCATTAACACTGACCTTAGCCAAGGCAAGAGAGGCCTGCAGATCCCTGAATGTTGTTCTACAGTTCTTTGCAACTTCCTGGGCAATTTTACACCTTGCTTTTGGAGAGATTTTGGCAGGACGGCCACTCCTGGGAAGATTCTCTACTGTCCCAAACTTTCTCCATTTGGACAATATGGCTCTGACTGTGGTTTGGTGGAGCCCCAGAGCCTTAGAAATGGCTCTGTAACCCTTTCCAGACTGATAGGCATCAACAATTCTTTTCCGGCGGGCTTCAGGAATTTCTTTTGATTGTGGTATGATGTGCCTCTAGAACCTGTGTGCTGACAACTTCACTCTGATGGTAAGGGCCAAAGTTAGTCAGATTTATATTGGGCAGGGCTGGCCCAAATCAGGCCTGATTGTTAACCAAAGTATTCAAACATCTGACCCTAATTATCCCTTTAATTGGGTTGAGTTAACTAGGGGGGCAATAACTTTTTTTCACACCTGAAGATTACATCTTTGATTACCTAGCACACCAAACAAATGAAAGAAGCACCAAACTTTGGTGTCATTTTTTCTCTCAGACTCCCTCTATATACTACTGCAACCCACAAAAATATCTGACCAAATTCAATAGGAAAAATTTGCAAAAATGCATAAAATCAGGCAGGGGGCAAATACCTTTTTACGGCACTGTGTGTGTGTGTGTGTGTGTGTGTGTGTGTGTGTGTATATGAAAGGCAGTTTAATCCCATCAGACTCTATAGTGCAGCCCCAACCATCACCCCCAAAAAGTTTTTCATAATCATACAGTAGCCCCTCGCTAAACCGGACATGTTCGTCCGACATAAGGAAGCATCGGGTTTAAAAACAATACAATTGCGCAAACACACACATTTATAGTTCTCAATGTATTTTAAATATAAACTATGTGTTGAAATAACACTAATGTGTCTTGGTTAGGCTACATATTACGTTATCAGGGTTTGAAATGAACACTCGCCAGTGGCGGATTCGTTTTTGTACATTTAACATCGCCAATTGCCCTGCTTTAAACTGCAGTCGCTGATAAACCCCCTTGAAAGATGTCTTGGGCTGTACTGCCTTTCTCTCCGTGATCACTTTTTACAAATAAAAATGCCACCACAGAACAGCAAAAACAGTTCAGAAAAAGCTGGTGAAAATGCCGAAAATTATTTTCACTGATGAAAATCTTGGTCTTGTATTTGCCGACCAAGATAGTGAGCCCGAAAGTTGAGTTACTCAGGACGGTTTAGCTAGCGAGGTAGGAAGAGACGAGGTAGGAGAGAGAAAAAAAAAAACAGCAGCAAAAAATGAATAAATGAAGACAAACAAACTAGGGTTTTCTTGTATTTTTGCATTATATTTCTATGGCTTACACTAATCTATATACATATCTTTTTAGGCACAGTATTCTTATTCTTTATGGCCACACTTTGTTAGAACCTTTCCAATCTGTAATTTACACTTATTCTATTTTATTCCATTTTATAAGAAAAATAAAAATAATAATGTTTAGCAAGCACTTGAATCACTGTTACAAGTTGTACATTTTTTTGGGTAACTGCAGAAAAATAATTAAATCGGACTTTGAATGTCAATGAATAGCGTATAACGTGAAATTTTGGCTGGTATAAATTCGGGGGATTTGCCACCTTGGTAGATTTTGAAGGTTTTTGAATCCCCGTTTTTCACTTTTAAATTTCAAAAACATTCAAATACATGTACTTAATGAAATCTGTGTTCTAAAGCAGTACCTAATTTACAGTAACTAATTATAGCATCTACAATGTCACTGCAGCAACTTGGAGAACAACAAAGGAGGCCTTCTAAAAATGAGTTACAATATTTATCGTTATGTAGTCCTTCATTTTAAGATACCAGTTATTGGAAAGGATTAGTCGCTGCAGTACACTTTAGTAATAAGCATTTGCTAACTCAGAGTTTTAAAACGTAGTTCTGGTTCACTAACATAACACAGTGGAATGTTCACAATATCAATTAGTAATTGTTGGACAGTATTGCCATGTGTGAAAAATTTAACAATAAACCCGAAACAAAAATGTTTAAATTTAAAATGAATTAATAGACTAGCAAGCACTGGCAAAATCAACTTAATTAATTTAACATATTGTTTAGGGACGTTGCGATACCTGCATGGTGGGTGTCTTTATGGTAATATCTACAACGAATTGACAATAACAATCCAAGGCAAATTTGCTTTTGTTACAGACTTAACAAGTCTTGAATAAACTATTGTGGCTGTTACAGTCATTAAAATTGTATAAATTTGTAAAAAAAATATATAAATAACACAAAACTGCTTAACATAGAAAAGATCAGTCGTACAGGTACCACAGTAGCAATTGCAGTTAATGCTGCCTAGGAGTTCCTGATCACATCATAAATTCCAGATTTTCTAAATACATAATGTAAATGTCCGGTCTGCTTTTAATTTTTTCAAGCATACTGGCTTCATCACACTGCCATTCTCATATTCACTGACATCCCACACATTCTTTCGCTTGCCCAGCGCATCTTTAACCTTTGCTGTATACCCGTCTGCCAGAGGCGGGGATCTCTCACTGTATGCCACACTCTGATTGGTGGAAGAATGAGTGGCAATCCAATCAAAACCACCAATAAAGCCAAAATAATAAAGTCAAAATAAATTTCCCGTTATATGGTATTAGGCTACTGACAATAATATTTTACGTGCTACAAACTCTGAAAAAGGGATTCAAATGATTGCTAGGAAACTATAATGCAACCATGTCAAATAAAGTAAACTCTTATTTGGTATTTAAGATTAATTAATTTTTTTTACTGGAATCAATTGTATCTTCAACTGAATTGTTTTAATGCTTGAAAAAGCATAACAAGTTAATGTTCAGCATGTCCTCAGGTCAGAAAGTGTGACAATAAAAAACAGGATTTATTTTTTACTTTTTAATTATTTAAATTATTTTTAATATAGGGTTGATGAACAGACCGGGCTAAATCTAGGAATGACAAACAAGAGTATTTATGCACTACATTGCTGAGGCAGAAAGAAGGCATCTGCAAGAGAAAATAAAAGGTGCAAATGTCAGATGGTTAAACCCAATAGCGCTGTCATAGAGGAGCTAAAATATGTATGATTCTGCCAGAAAGGGCTGCTGACTGTGCAGTTTGTGGGCATGCAGTCTGTGGAGAGGACAGATGCCCAACACATCTCAGAAGCTATCTGTCTTCAGACCCTGTTTAGACTGCTCATAAATGTTGCTTGTTTTTGCATTTTCTTTTGTCGTCATTGCCCCCTGGAACGATGTTGGCTGGTGGATTTTTCCCATGGTGGCTAGTGTATGGAAGAGTTAACTTCAAGCCCTGCATTATGTAAAAATATAAATCTGTACAGTAAGCCTATAAAGTATACAGCTCAGTAGTAAAATCAAATGAATAACTAGCACACTTTTTTCTACTTTAGCCTACAGGTAACAAAATAATTCATGCTGCTGCATTGTACACATCACATGTGATACCCTATTTCTAAGAAAAATTAAGTGCGATAAACTAAAAATCCCAAAAATAAAATTTGATAATATAAAAATGGAACCAGATGAATCATCGGATCTGTCAATTGTATTGTATGTCTAGTACCAGGATAAGTCTTTTCCCGTCTTGTCGGACCTCTCCAATCACCGTGGTACTGGTGGCACGTTAGAAACCCCGGGTTGTGAGGGTTGACGTCAAGGGCTGGTGACTGTGCAGTTTGTGGGCATGCAGTCTTGTGGAGAGGACAGATGCCCAACATTACACAAAATTAATGTCTTCAGACATGCTGCTGCAAATGTTTTGTTGTACACATTAATAATGCACATTCTTTTTAAGCCTAACACAAACAAAAAATTAATTATGCTGCTGCATTGTACACATTAGTGTACAATATGAATAAAAGATTATTTTAAATGCACGCTAAATGATTTTAGGGTTTTTATTTTAACTATTATTATTTTTACCTTGGTCTACTTAGTAGCCTAGACAGTTAACATAACATAGATCATGGTCCTATTCAGATGCTCAGAATGAGCTGGAGAGGTTAGTGGCACATGTGTGCAATCTATTGCTCCCAACATGCAGGGGAAACCGGAAATGTCATAGAAATTTGTTTTCAAGTCTTGCAAGTACGCCCTGACTTTAGTGAAAAATAGGTACTTCGGTGTTCGCCTCAAATGCATTGAGCACAACTGGCAACGCACAAGAAAAAGCGGACTGGGAAATGCCAGCAACAATTGCAAACGCTTGAAACGTGCTTTCAAAAGTTTTTAACAAACTGATGCAATTGTCGGCAGCTTTATCACATCTCGTTATAATATTTGAGAACCCACATTTGCACTACCTCTGCCCCCTTTTTGCGAATTTATGCAGGAAAACCCATAATTACATATTCATCTAAGGTTGAAGGGCAAAGAAACTGCTGCTGCAAAACATTCCCTAAAAAGTCGCTAACAGCATTGCGCATATTTAGTACATTTCACCCTAGACTTCCAACTTGTTTGCAACTGATTTGCGACAGGCGTAACACTTTAGTACATCTACCCCTCAGTCTTACTTTACCTAGAAAACAGAATTTATATTATCATGACTAAGATTAATACTTATTTTCTATGTCAGGTTATAACGTAAAAAAAATAAAAAATAAATAATCTATACGCGTGTTTCTGTTTTTGGTTTTTTTGAGTCAGCATAGTAATGCTGAGCAGGTAAACTAAGTACCATTAAAACGGCGACAAAAAGTGGAATGTATGTATTTTTGCAAGAAAAAGTCACAGCAAAGACAAAAAATAAAACAGGAATGTGCTTGAAGCTGATCAAATGTTCATTGTTTCTGTCCCTGCATTTCAATGATCCATTCTGTAGATAACGCATGCAGTAAATTCACAACTGACTACTGAGTCGTCGGGAACGAACGAAGTACAAGAAATTTGAATACATGCAAACTCAATCTATGCAGTAAAATTGACATTCATATTCTTTACATGTTAAATTGAAATACCATACCAAATTGATATTTTTCAATGCATTAAACGCCCAGTACGAAGCTTATCTGGAGCTCTAGCAGCTACACAAATTACAGACTGCTTAGAATAGGCTACATCAAGCTGACAGCGTCTTTCACAAATCAGCATCACGGGCTGTAAAGGGAACTTAAAGCGGAAGAAAATAAAGTAATGCCGAGTTACATAAAATCATTTGTTTTATAGTTTTGCTATACGTATTTGGGCCCAAATCATTGGAGCACAAAAAAAGGAAGTTAAATGGATGCAATAGTCAAACGTTTTCTAGTTTCTTACCCACTTTCTCACAGTGCTTAGATATACACTAAAGACACTCCTAACTGGGCACAATCCTGCGCTAGTGTGAAACCAAGGAACAAGGAGTGGGACAGGGCTGGACATACAGTACTGAGTGTCCTTTTGATATGCAGCGCCTTTAAAACCTTAAAATTTAGACCTGACGCGCCTGACAGGTGTTGAATAAATGGACCGCAAAGGGTTAATGAACATTTTTAACTGGATACACGCTGTGGCAGACCCAAGGGCTGCCCGTGCCTTAAGGGTTTATTGCTTATGTTACACCCTTGTTTTAAAAACACAGGGTGTAGGCATAGTTGGTCGTCATCTGTTGGAGACCACTGAAATCAAACCAAAAGCCAAGAACAAACTGAAAGTGTCACATGTCTGGAGTCTGAACAAATAAAAAGAAAGAGGAGCAGCACTTGAATAACGCAAACAAGACAACCTTTGCAGATAAGTGACGCTGTAAATTGTTTTGTTTCATCTGGTCGATGCTGCAACTTGATATTTTGTTTTGCTAAACGCAATTGGAAAATTAGCTGTACAGACCAGATTGTCAATCTGCTTGTATGACAAGCAGATTCTTTGGGAATAGTCATCCTCAATGCTGGCATCTGTAGCTACAGAAGGGTGTTGTATTGCCAACAAGATGGGTCATTAGCTTGTCACCAAAGGTCTCACTCCCACCCTGCTGTGTCTTAATGCCAGCAGGGATCGTTTAAAAGAAGCCTCTTCTTGGGAATGTTTATGCTGCACAGCCACTGAACACTGGAAAATTAAAATGGTGATGTGGCACTTGGCGTTTGCTTTCAGCGAGGCAAGTTATGCCAAAAAAGGTTTACGATTCCTGTTTGCATTGTGTTAGCAGAACAGTACAGCAGCATTATAAAATATGTGTTCTACAAACAGTACCACAGAGTGTTGCAATCAGTCTGCCCCTCTTTGCAGCTAATATGAAGAATAAGATGTGTTTATACAAAACTCCTAGCAAGATTTACACCAAAGACAGCTGATTGATTGCAGGCACAAGAATGTACAGGTTACTCTGGCCTTTCTACTTGCTGTTTTCATAAGCTGTATTTAAAAACACCATAAATATTCCTGCAATAGCTATTTATACTGTTGCCAGTCACAAGCCAAAGCCATGGCTAAAAAAAAAAAAAAAACGATTTTTTTGATTTATAAAAGACAACGTACAGCAGTTTGGGGGTAAACTGGTATGTAGAAGAAATGC